>NC_041219.1:27217306-27252917 GCF_002837175.3 Physeter macrocephalus
TCCATATATATGTGTTAGCATACGGTATTTGTTTTTCTCTTTCTGACTTACTTCACTCTGTATGACAGACTCTAGGTCCATCCACCTCGCTACAAATAACTCAATTTCATTTCTTTTTATGGCTGAGTAATATTCCACTGTATATATGTGCCACACTGGTGAAGGAATTCTGAATAAACCACTGTGAAGAGTTTTCTTTTCTGAATTGTCCTTATCTGACTAAAAGCAGAGCCTCCCAAAAGAATTCAACTGTCATAAATGCCCTCCAGGAAACCAGGAAAGATTGACTCCTATCATTGGAGATAGCACCAGACAAGAAACCACCTAAATAGACATTGTCTCTAAACTAGCATATCTCCTACCTATCTTCATAAAGGCTCATTACCTTCCCCCAAAGTCATTTGTTTTTCCCAAAAGTACCCTTTTCCCCCTTTTCTTCCCTATCATGATGGTATATAAGCCCCAAATTCTAATCACCTCCTTGAGTCACAATTTTCTGTGAATTCCCATGCACATAACAAGAATAAAAAATCTTTTTTTTAATCGTACTGTCTTTTTTCAGTTAAATTCTCAGCCCTCCCCACCCAGAGATAGAACCTAAGAGGGTAGAGAAAAAGTTTTTCCTCCTCCCCAAAGAAATAGTTTGAAACCACCAAAATCAAAATAAAAAAACCATCAAAAATTATACTGTAGAAGAGTATTTAATGACATGGAAAAAAATCCACCATCTGTCAAGTTAAAAAATAAGGCTGCCAAACAAATGTAGAGTCAGATCTCATTTTTGTAAATATGTGTGTTTGTATACATGCATTGAAAATCTAAAAGATGTTCACTAAATTGTTAACAACTATTACCTTGAGGACTAGGAGCAATTTTAATTTTTCTTTTTATTCCATTTTGTAATATGCAAACCTGAAAACCTGTAATAAATTTATATTATCTTTATTTTGGGGGGGGGGGTGCGTGCTGCATGGCATGCAGGATCTTAGTTCCCTGACCAGGGATTGAACCTGAGCCCCTGCAATGGAAGGGCAGAGTCTTAACCACTGGACTGCCACGGAAGTCCCTATATTACTCACATATTACTTTCTATATTGAAAAACATTCAAATATTTCCTTTTTGAAAAAATTAGAATCTAAACATACCATTTGTAGAAGCCATATTATCTTTTAAATTTATCCTGAAAAAGTACAGATGAAATTAAAAATTTAGCTGTGAAAATATTCATTGTCATATTAGCAAAATAAAATTTTGAAGAAAAAAGTCCAATAATACAACATCGAAAAAACTAAATGATATCCATAAGGTGGATATTTTGTGATCGTAAACATCATTTCAGGAAAAAAGATATGACGGGCAAATACATGTACAATATACTATTGGGAAAAAACAAGTTACAAAACAATAAATTATAGTGTGACCCTATTTTATAGTTCAAAATTACACAAAATGCATTTATGCCTAGAAAATAACCTGGAAGAATTTAACAAAAGGGGGTGGGATTACAGATAGTTTCAATTTTTTTATTTTTATGTCTCTATAATTTTTTAATTATCCCACAATGAACCTGCATTACGAATGTAATTTTAGAAATAAGAGTTGGGGTTTTTGGTTTTATTGGGGCTTTCTATCTTGTTTAATGTAAATATAGATGGCTCTGATTGGGATTTAGGACCTTTCCTCATTTTTTGCTCTTATTTGAGACTACTTAGCACTTGGAGAAAAGTAGCATTTGTAAAGATTTTATAGTCATGACATGAGATAGACTAGACTAATAAATGTGTATGTTTTAACACAGAAGGCAGAGGCAATTTCTCAATCATCATATTGAGTTTCTTAATGAGTGTTCATTTATTCATCACTGAGGGGCAGATAATTCTCAGAGATTGGTTCTATTCTAATAATGCCTCTACAGAATCCTGTGCTCCTCACAACCATGGTAACAAAAATTCTTTGAGAATTCCTATTTGCAAACTTGGCAGGGTGCTGGTAAGCAATGGAAACACAGATACACATTCTAATGCAGTACATTATTTCACAGTAGCTGTAATCTTCATAAAAATCATTGTCTTCTCAAAAAATTAAAAATAGAAGTGTGATCCAGCAATTCCATTTCTGGGTATATATCCAAAGTAATTGAAAGCAGGAACTGCAACAGATATTTGTACATCCATGTTCATAGTAGCATTATTCACAGTAACCAAAAGGTAGAAGCAACCCAAGTGCCTACGCACTGATGAATGTATATGCATGTGTGTGATGAAAAATGTATTTCATACTGTGGGTCATGGTCAAAAATGTTTGAAACCCCTGTGTTAAACTGTATGTTCATTTATGGAAATTTGAAAAAATAGAATAAATTATAAATTAGTTAATTAATTTTTATTAATGTATGTCTAATAGCAATCAGCAAAGCCAGAAAACACAGTGGCATGCAAGCCTTAGAGTTCCTACTTTATTACAGCCCTTTTCAGAAGCATATTCTTTCTGAATTCACTTCAATACCTCCACAGTCTCCATAGGGTTTCCAACTTTCTTTCCTTTGTTTTAATCACATATAGACATACACTGGACCAAAGTACCCTTGGAATCTAAGTAGGAAAGGATATGTTTAGTCAACAAATAGTAGATTTCTTGACTATTTTAATCTACTTAAGTAAACAAAGATTGTTCTTGCCCCTCTAGCACTTTAAATTTTCATGCTTAGTTGTTGATGAGCCTATGAAAAACTTATCTTCTCAATTTCTTGACCTTTTTCAAGGGTTAAGAAGAGGCCCAGTGGGGACAGTGTTGGAGGTCAGCCCAGGCTGAAGCAGACAGCCAACTGACAGTGCATGGAACTATGGCCAACCATGTCAACAGATCTGATTTTCCAAGAGAAGCTAGAAATTTCTATTTTTATGTGCAATCTCCTGTTGTTAAACGTTGGCAATTAATTCAAAATAATTTTAAACACTTTGAAGGACAAATAAAATGTCTGCAAGCAGCCCAGTTTGTGACCTCTTCTTCCAGAAGTCCGCTAGATAAGACAACAATAACGATCCTTCAGAGCCTCCATAACTTCACCCCATTCTAACCTCCACCCCTTCCTCACCCCCAAATTAACTGTTTTCTGATCTGAGTTACTAACACAACTTATGTGTATCCCTGTTATAGTGCTCATTACATTTTATGATTGTTTTGTTGTTGCTGTTGCTGTTGTTTGTTTTCCTACGTATCCATCTACCTTGCTAAAGAAATTGTGATTTAATGTTAAACCCTGAGCTTGGCACTCAGGTGGAATTTGAGAAAATCAGTTTGAGTCCCAGCTCTGACATGAGACAACTTTGGGCAAGTCACTTGACCACTTTAGGCTCAATTTTCACATCTAAAATATGAATTGTTAATAATAATGGATAAAATGGTGCCTGCATTATTAGTTGTAGCAATAGAGATACAGTGAGATAGCTTCAGTCACACCTTCCCACAAGGCTGCAGGAAGAAACCTTGAGTGTAGATGGACTTTTTAAAATTAATAATTATGATAATAAGTGGAATACTGAGTGCTTATATATTCCAGGCACTTCCAAGGTGCTTTATATGGTTCCATAAACTTCAGAACAACTCCATGAGGTAAACACCATGATTATTTATATTTTACCCGTGAGGAAAATAGGGCTTAGGGTGGTTGGATAGCACTTCTACTAAGTGGCAGAACTGGAACCAAAATGTCCCACTGCAAAGCCCACGATCTTGAGCACACCCCTAACCCACAACAGTGCAAAGTCTCAGAATGGGGTCATTTCCTCAAACTGTGTGGTTCTGAAGGCAATAAGATGGACAGACACATACACCCTTGTGTCTTCTATATTCTTTTTGTGAAGAAAGATGCTCTCATTCGTTTATGAAAAAAATCCATAGGGAGTGGCTAGACTGGATGGATGGTTGCCTGTGGGGACAGGGAAATTATTTTAAGCAGATTTCTCTAAGGATACAATTTGAGAAGTTTCAACAAAGGGAAGGAGAGGGCTTAGCAAATGTGAACCAGGAGCTTGCTCCAGCCTCCCAGGCCCAATCTCACCCCAACTGTGGACAGCTGACTATAGATGCTGTGCTGCTAGCAGGTAGGAACTGGGGCCAGGGATGGCAGCCTCCCCGGGAAAGGTGGAGGCTGCTCAAACTTCAGATAAGCCTTTTATCTTGGTGATGGTAAATCTTGCCATTCATCATAAAAAGGTAAATATAGGAGCCCAATAGACAGCCATCAGCTAATGAGGGTTTACTTGACTAATGCAGTTCTTACTCGGTTCTCATTTGAAGCTTAATCCCTGGTGAGTAGTTGGTGTTTCCCACGTACATTTTAAAGGGTCTTAACACAAAGTGAGAGAGTGGCATGGACATATATACACCACCAAATGTAAAACAGATAGCTAGTGGGAAGCAGCCGCATGGCACAGGGAGATCAGCTCGGTGCTTTGTGACCACCTAGAGGGGTGGGATAGGAAGGGTGGGAGGGAGGGAGATGCAAGAGGGAAGAGATATGGGAACATATGTATATGTATAACTGGTTCACTTTGTTATAAAGCAGAAACCAACACACCATTGTAAAGCAATTATACTCCAATAAAGATGTTAAAAAAATGTTTTTTTTAAACTTAATCTCAAAAAAAAAAAAAAAAGGGTCTTAACAATGTCACTTCCAAAGGAGAGTGGGGGGTAGAAAGTAGGAGGTGGGGGGAATCATTCTAAATGCAGTTTTCCCCTCATTGCCATTATAAGTCCTTACCATTTATTTTTAAATAACTGCACAAGAAAAGGAAAAGAAACATCCTCAGAGACCTTTACAAATTCAGATAAACTTGTCTGGGACATTTGATTGTTTAGTTGGGGAAAGCTGTTTTCACAATTCAGAGTGATATGTGAATGCAATGGCATGCCTGCAGTAACCTGGGAAGGCTTTGGGCAGATGACCTAGCTGAGGAGGAGCCAGCACTAGTATCCAAGGTTTCTATTTTCTAAATATAAAAATAGTTTTGGGGGTAGAGGTGGTCCTGCAGTAACATTTTGACCAATGCTAAAGAGATAAAAACGACAGGAGCTGAATTCAACCAGATTGACCCAGATGAGAATAGAAGGTGGGGACTTCAAGGGGTGCCAGGGCCAAAAAGAGAGAATGTCCTCAGTCACAGGGCATGAGGTCAAAGGGACACCTAGGGTGTCTTATTGGCCAGTTTCAACGTCGAATGGAAAAAGTGTGGGTTGCTCCCAGCCACTGAGCACAACTGCCTTCCCTAGGGAGTAGTCAGATACTTGCCCAGCAGGCTATGAGATGACCCACCTTTTTTTTTTTTTCATTTTTTCCAGCAGGAGTGAACATAATAGTAGACTGACAGCTAGAAACAGCATAGGTGACTGGCATTATAGGAGCTGACCAGATTATTTTGTAGAGGACATCCAGCTCTGAACTGAGACTTCCTTGCTTCCCACTGGGTCAGTCTAACGTGGTGCTCATGCCCTGCAGTTTCCCATGGGTAAAAAATAAATGAAGAAAAGGGGAAAAAAAATATGGGTTTTGGGATCTAAGTGTTCCAACAATTAGGGGAGAGCATGGTGTCTGGGCTTACTTTATTCTCAAGACAATCCTACCAGAGATGTGCTATTCCTTCTGCCTATGGATAAAAAAACGAAGGCACAGATTGGTTAAGTAATATGCCCCAATATGCCAATATTTAAAAAAAAAAAAGTCTATGCGGCTCTATACTTCAAATGTTTAAACACTATGCTGTACTGTCCCTCAGTGAGATGACACATGGAAAGTACTTTGACAGTACCTGCCCTATAGAAAGAGTTCAATATAATTGGCTAGTATTATTATTCTCCTTTTCTATACAGGCATTTATATTCCAGTTAAAAATTATCAGTTAAGTTTATCAGTTAACTAAAAAGTATTTTGAATAACAGTTTACCAAAGTATATTCCCTAGGAACTTCTACTAGAGTTAGGTAGTATCGTGGTAGCCATTCTCCAGGATGGCCCCCAATGATCCTAGCCTCTTGGAGGTCACATCTCTCTCACACTGTATCAGGTTGATCTGCATGATCAATAGGCTATGGAGGATGATAGAATGTCACTCCTGAGGCTAGGTTATAAAAGACGTTATGGCTTTTGCGTTCCTCTCTCTTAGATCCCTCACTCTGGGATGGGTTTAGCTGCCATGGTATGAGTAGCCCTATAGAGAGACCTCCATGGCAGAGAACTGAGGCTTCCTGCCAAGAGCCATGTGAATGAACCACCTTGAAAGTGGATCCTCCCCGAGTCAAGCCTTCAGATTTCAGCAACCCTGGCCAACATCATGACTGCAACCTCGTGAGAGACCCTGAGCCACAGCCAACCAGCTAAGCCACTCCAGGTTTCTTGACCCTCAGGAGCTATGTGTTTATTGTTCAAAGGCACTACATTTGGGGTTACTGTTAAACAGCGATACATAACTAATACATGATCTCTTCCTGAAGCCTTCTACCGAACCCCAGCATTTTGTAACCCCTTGTACCATAGCACTTGCTATATTCTTACTTTCATGTTTTCACCTCAGTCTCCCCTTCTAAAAAATGAGCTCAAGAACAAGCACTGATACTGTCCCTGACTTTTAGATTCCCAGGATCTAGCATAATGCTGTAACTGGTATGAATTTCAATAAGTGTATGCCATTAGACTGTACTATCTCCACTTACTATATGTCCTATTTCTTAAAAATACAGTCTATATTTCTTATTTTTCATGAATTCAGGTTGTTCTTGCTGTCTAAACGATTAGGCCTGCTTCCTTTCAGCTAGTATTTGGTTATTAAAGTTCACACTAAATTTGTACTATCCAAGATCTTAAACATATCTTTTTTATTTTTACAATAAAAGGTATGTACTGTAGGCACCATTCCTATGCTTTCAAAGCCACTCTTCCATTAGCCCCAAATTTTTTTTTCCAAATAAGATCAAATACCTGGAGACAAAAGTAGTTCACCAATAGAAAAGGTAAAATAATTTCCTAGAAAATATTGCTTGAGTTGGCTGCACAATATCAGAGTGTTGAGATTAAATTGGAGGTTTTATTTTTTTAGCTCATATTTAATTCATGGAATATACCTTTATTGTTATTAAAGATATCAGTTAAATCTATAGTTCATTCTGCACTCTGGCCCTTTAGAGACCAAATTTGTCATTTTTTTCCTAAAATGTTATATAAAACTTGAGTGATCGGTGACACTTATTTTGTATTTGTAAAATAAGAAACACATTAAAGATATGAACTTCTTAAGTAAATGGAAAGCAGTCCACATCAATGCATCCCTCATCGTGGTCATTACCAAGGGGTCCACCACTTCTAGGAGGCTCTATCCTCAGGAAACAAAGGCCTAACTGTCATTTCAAAGTTGTTATCTATCTTCACTCCAAAATATTCTAAAATCCAACAAAGGAATGGATGCCATTCCTGCCAATAAGTCTCCAGATGCAACTGTTCTGAAGAGAAGTTTCTCAGCTCTGGGTGACCTGAGGGTCATCTATATGCAATGACACTTCACACATCCAAATTTGGGCGTGGGGGTGGATCTTGGCATTGACACACAATGTAACTCAACAATAACGAACTTGTAGAATCTCACACAGATAGTGTCCTCAGGTTATATCCCATTGTGTTCTACCCTGGAGAAAATACCTAAAATAAAAGATGAGCATTCATTGTGTTCATCCAAGCAATAAGTTCAAGAGTTGAGGGTGAGAATAGAAATCATCTATCCCACACACACAGCTTGGAAAATCAGGACTAGAACTAGCTAACTCTTCCCCTCCCCCAAACACACACACACACACACACACACACACACACACACACACACACACACATACCCCTTACTTTCAACAATACATTAACAGAACTTACTACTCCACTGTCCTCATTATCATACCTTTAACTAAGCCAGAAGACTCTTGCCCAGGTAAATCACTCGACTGTGCATTATAGGAACTTCCCAAAAAGAAGTTTCACCTCTTCAACAGGAAGCATCAATAGTCAGTTAATACCCTAAGGATCTTCAAATTCCTCACCTCAAAATCCTTTTCTTGCTGCTTCCAATCCTAAATTATTGTATTATTATCCTTATCCAATCAAGCACCCCCACTGAGGAATATTACTCCATAAAAAAGAATGAAATAATGCTATTTGCAGCAACAGGATGGACCTAGAGATTATCACACTAAGTGAAGTAAGCCAGACAAAGACAAATATATGATATCACTTATATGTGGAATCTAAAAAAAAAAGATACAAATGAACTTATATATAAAACAGAAATACTGAATCACTTTGCTATACACCTGAGACTAACACAACATTGTAAATCAACTATACTTCAATTTTTTTAAAAAAGCCCCCTCATTGAAAGAGTACCTTAAACCAAACTTCCAATTCTCAATAAAATCTGACCTTGCTCTTTCCCCTCAGAGACATCACCCAGGCTCCGCCTAGCTGGTTATCTGCCTTGTCACAGCAAACAATAAACATACCTTTGTCTTATCAACAGGTGTGTTGGTGATATTTGGAGAGCCAGCCCTTGACAAGTGCTTAGTATGGGTATCTGCCATTATTTGCCCTGCTAAGGTGAGAAAACCAAAACTCAAAGAAGTGGTTCACTCAAAGACACACAGGAAGTGGAAGAACTGGGACCAGAATCCATGTCTGCCTACTCCCAAGTCTTTGTTTTTCCTTTATACAAATGGTTCTCAAAGCATGGTCCCCAGACCAGCAGCATCAGTATCAACTGGGAAATTGTTAGAAATACAAATTCTTGGGCCCTCCCCAGACTTACTGAATCTGAAATTCTGGTGTGGGGCCTGGGAATCTCTGTTTTTAGATGCTCTCCAGGGGATCCTGATGCAGGCTAAAGTTTGGGAAACCCAGTCTACACCACGCTGCCTCCTGTAGAGTATTGGAACTTGAGATCACTTTTGAGGGCTAGAGAAACTGGGTTGTATAGTGGTTAGAGGCTCTGAGAAGTTAAGAATTCCAGTGCCTGCCACTAACTGCCTTGCTAAGAAACAACTTGTTTAGACCCAGCATATCCCATTGGCTTGTCAATAGACAGGCCAGTGGTTGCTCTCTTCCCTCTTAACCATTCGTAGGGTAGGGAAAGAACAGCTTTGCTCTAGTCTTTGGTCAAAGGAAGACTGAATTTTCTCTTTGGCCATCCTTAATCCTACTGCTAGTTTCTCAGATACCGTGATTCTCAATGCATTTCTGTTCAATGTTTTGCCACCTTTGCCTAGCAGCTCATTCTGTGCCTACCTGTAACCCTTCTTATCTTTCAACTCCTTCCTCTTTGGGAGGAAACACTTCTGTGGCAATATGATCAGCTAATGTGCTGCCCTGGTTGGTACATTGTTCAACAAAAAAATTCTTATAATTCTGAAACCAAACTTTTTTTTCCTCTTTTTTGCTCCAAGGATCAGTTCAGTAGCTACAGTAATGCTCTCATCACCCACTGCTTCTCTGAAATGTTTAAGATCTCAGCTTTCCCCTAAATCAAGCTGTTGTCAAGAGGTTCAGGGCTGGTACAAGAAACAGACAGAACAATAGATTGATATTTATAGAGACTAAAAAGAAGTTAAGGAATCTTTTTTTTTTTTTTTTTTTTTGGATTGCGGGCCTCCCTCTGTGTTGGCCTCTCAGGAAACAGTGAGAGAGAACTTGTTTTGAATCTGAATTCTGAGAGACAGTAGACGTAGAGCCTGTATTAATGCTCTCATATGAGAAATTGCCCACGGAGCACAGGCTCCGGACGTGCAGGCTCAGCGGCCATGGCTCACGGGCCCAGCCGCTCCGCGGCATGTGGGATCCTCCCAGACCGGGGCGCGAACCCGGTTCCCCTGCATCGGCAGGCGGACGCGCAACCACTGCGCCACCAGGGAAACCCGGAAGTTAAGGAATCTTTGATGGTTCAGGATGGGAGCATGAAAGGCCTTTGACACTGGACGAAGGATTATACAGTCCTGAACTTGTGGCCAATAGCTGTACAACAAGGGGAAAGAGAAGAAGTAGCAGAGAAGAGAGGAAGAAGCTAAGCTGGTGCTCACTTGCAGACAGGGATCAAAAGCACACTACTTTTTAAAACCTATTGTTCTTTTTAAACAAAAATAACTTGAGATTGTTCAGTTTCTGCAGTCTGTTCATCCCAACAGAGCATCAGGAACGTGGAGTGTTTTAGTTACTTTCAAAGCTGAGGGTGGGGACCTCCCAGTGGGGGAACATGATGTATGTTGACTGCAGTTGCTAGGAGGAGAGCTGCAGAGAGCGCCTCAGATCTCATTCATCTCTGTTCTTGCCTCTTGATAGGTTTCCGGGGATTTGTTGGTTTATTAGTTTTCATACTTGATTTGGAATTTTGGTTTTTATTGACCTGCACTAAACCAGTTAGTACCAGAAAGGGTCCCACATTAAGCATCAGCAAGCCTGGCCTGATTTATCAAAGAGGAGTGTGTGTGGTGTTTAAGCATGGACATGAGACTCAGGCAGAATCTTCCCCAGCTTGCCATGTCTCTAGACTCTGGTGGGCTGCCTTGAGGAATAAATGAGAAAATGCATGTAATTACCTGACTGTGAGCTATTATCATTCAATTCACGCAAACTGGGAGTTTAGCAGGTGCTTGTCCCTGTGCAGGTGAGTCCTGCGGGGTCACAGAGGGTCTGTCTTTGGGGAACAGGTCTGGTTTGTACCATCATCAGACACCAGTAAATTTAAACAAGCTCCTGAAGACCCTAAACTTCTAAATTTAATACGCTTCTCATCTGAAGAAACACACGTCTTCCAGGCACTTTGTGGGGAGCAAGTGAATAAGATCATCTGAAATTTTCAAACTGTTACACGAGGCTAACAAGATAGCATTATCATCCCATGCTCTTGGATTGGAAGAATTAATATTGTTAAAATGGCCATACTACCCAGAGCAATATACAGATTTAATCAAATTACCCACGACTGTTTGCACAGAACTAGAACAAATAATCCTAAAATTTATATGGAACCATAAAAGAGCCAGAATTTCCAAAGCAATCCTGAGGAAAAAGAACAAAGCAGGAGGCAGACTTCAGACAATACTACAAAGCTACAGTAATCAAAACACTGTGGTATTGGCACAAAAAACAGACATATGGATCAATGGAACAGAATAGAGAGCTCAGAAATAAACCCACACACCTATGGTCAATTAATCTTCGACAAAGGAAGCAAGAATATATGATGAAAAAAGACAGTCTCTTCAGCAAGTGGTGTTGGGAAAGTTGGACAGCCACATATAAATCAATGAAGTTAGAACACACCCTCATACAATACACAAAAATAAACTCAAAATGGCTTAAAGACTTAAACATAAGACATGACATCATAAAACTCCTAGAAGAGCTCATAGACAAAACATTCTCTGACATAAATTGTACCAATGTTTTCTTAGGTCAGTCTCCCAAGGCAACAGATATAAAAGCAAAAATAAACAAATGGGACCTAATCAAACTTACAAGCTTTTGTACAGCAAAGGAAATCCTAAACAAAACGAAAAGACAACCTATAAACTGGGAGAAAATATTTGCAAATGATGCAACAAACAAGGGCTTAATTTCCAAAATATACAAACAGCTCATAAAGAAGACATACAGATGGCCAATAGGCACATGAAAAGATGCTCAACATCGCTAATTATTAGAGAAATGCAAATCAAAACTACAATAAGGTACCACCTCACACTGGTCAGAATGGCCATCATTAAAAAGTCTACAAATAACAAATGTTGGAGAGGATGTGCAGAAAAGGGCACCCTCCTACATCGTTGGTGGGAATGTAAATTGGTACAGTCACTATGGAAAACAGTATGGAGGTTCCTGAAAAAACTAAAAATAGAGTTGCCGTATGATCCAACAATCCCACTCCTGGGCATATCTCTGGAGAAAACTATAATTCAAAAAGATACGTGTGCCCCTTGGGGCTTCCCTGGTGGCGCAGTGGTTGCGTGTCCGCCTGCCGATGCAGGGGAACCGGGTTCGCGCCCCGGTATGGGAGAATCCCACATGCCGTGGAGCAGCTGGGCCCGTGGGCCATGGCCGCTGAGCCTGCGCGTCCGGAGCCTGTGCTCCGCAATGGGAGAGGCCACAACAGAGGAAGGCCCGCATACCACAAAAAAAAAAAAAAAAAAAAAAAAAATACATGTGCCCCTATGTTCATAGCAGCACTATGTGCAATAGCCAAGACATGGAAACAACCTAAATGTCCGTCAAAAGATGAAGGGATAAAGAAGATGTAGTAGATATATACGATGGAATATTACTCAGCCATAAAAAAGAATGAAATAATGTCATTTGCAGCAACATGGATGGACCTAGAGTTTATCATACTAAGCAAAGTGAGTCAGACAGAGAAAGACAAATATCATATGATATCACTTACATGTGGAATCTAAAATATGACACAAATGAACTTATCTACAAAACAGAAATAGACTCACTGACATACAGAACAGACATGTGGTTGCCAAGGGGGAGGGGAGTGGGGGAGGCTTGGATTGGGAGTTTGGGACTAGTAGATGCAAACTATTATATATAGAATGGATAAGCAAAAAGGTCCTACTGTAGAGCACAGGGAACTATATTCAATACCCTGTGAGAAACCATTATGAAAAAGAATATGAAAAGGAATTTTATATATATATATATATATATATAAAACTGAATCACTTTGCTGTACAGCAGAAATTAACACAACATTGTAAATCAACTATATTTCAATAAAATAAAAATTTTTAAAAACATAGCATCATCATTTATTATAGAAGTAGAATACATACTTTTAAACTTCTGATTCTGATATTACTTGAACTTTGACCACTGTAGTATAATAGAAAGAACCCCTGAATTAGGAATTAGAAGACCTGAATTTAGATCCTGGTTCTGTCATTTATTAGCTGTGCAACTTTGGGCTAGTCACTTAACCTCCCTGGGCCTCAGTTTCCTTATCTAAGAACTGGCAAACATTATTTGCCCCACATGTCTTTGTAACAAAAAAATAAGATGTTGGGGAGAGAGGGAGGATAAAGCATGTTGTAAACTGTAAGCATCATCCACATGTGACTGCCATTAATAAAGAGAGATTAGAGATAGCTGCTCCAGAATGGGCTCCTTCTGCTTCTTGAATTCCTGCACCCTCCAGACCACAGAGAAACTGCAATCTAGATTCCTCCTGCCACCTTCAGGGAGCTGCCCTAAAGAGTCAAGTTTGGTTTGGGCATATTATAGGAATAGTAATTATAATAAAAGCCACCATTTATTGTGCACTTAACGTGTGCTTAAACCTGTACTAAGCACTTTTATATATATTAGTTCAAATAATCCTTATAACTTGAAAAGTAAGAATTACTCTTCCCAGTTTGCAGATAAGCTCAGAGAGATAATTGTCCAGAAGTCACACAGCTAATAACCTGAGATTTTGACCAACACCTGAGCCAACACACTTAATCAACGTTACTCTCACTGTTCTTTTCTTCTGTATGTTCCTTGGAAGAAGTCTGAAGTCAGTTTGGGCTGAAGATCCCAAATCCTGACTCCTAAATCTTCATATTAAGCTGGATGGAAAATGTCTAGCACACAATTTAAATGACAATCTGCTTTCCCACCCTCACTCTTCCAAAATAACTGCAGTTATAAAAAACTTGATGTAACTTAATCTCTGTTCCTCAACCCTAAGAGCTATAAAAAGTCTCAATCATAAATGACCTGAAACCCATTTTGGTTAGTTGTAAGGTTTTGTAAAACACTTGACATATAATACACACACACACACACACACACACACACACACACACACACACACACACAGGCTTTAAAGCTTTTTTTTTTCCACAAAAGCATCAGAGAAAAATTTTCCCAGGACCTGAGCTCAAGATATTCTTGATACCAGATGCCTCCACAAGCTGGGCTGCTGTCAATGGGACAGAGAAGCTGCCAAGAAGCCAGGCCATTTCCACTCCACATTTAGTCTGAGGCCAGAGTGTTGTCTTTCAGCTTTTAGAAAGACCTCCCAGGGTGAAGTGGACCCAGCAATGACAGTATGTGACCATCATGGCCTCAGGGTGGAGAAAAATGGTAATAGCCTTTGTAAATGACCAAGATCTTATCCGTAAAAGCTGGAAACCTCTTTTTCCAATGCAAAAACAGAAACAGTCCAAATTAATCTTTGCTTGGGAGGCAGGGAATCCTAATTCAATGGTCTAAGTCATGCTAATCAACTTCTGAGGAGGACAGCATCCTAGTGCTGTGGGCCTTGAACAGCAAGCTTGGTCCCACAAGTTTGGTCACAGTGTGATTATGCTTGTGTTATTCAAAGTGAGTCCCAAGGAATGTTATGATAAGCTTGGTAAGGACTCCACACCAGAGAGGCACACATATGTATGTGCTTCAGTGCAACAGTGTTGATACAGAACACTGAAAATGGAATATGTTGAGGGGATAAGAAAGAAGAGACTGTTTAACGTCTTTTGCTTTGGTCTAACAGATTTTACACTTATAGGTTTCTGTGGAATGATAGTGATGTATATCCTTGGCCTTCAGTATGGCATGGGGATGAAGAGAGTGAAAGGGAAATACCTAAAGTCCCTGAAGGCCCTTAGTCCATTTCCTCAACAACCATTTATTGGAAGACCACCATGCACCAGGTAAGGTGCCATGTGCTGCAGATACAAAGAGCAGGCATCACTGCTGCCCTCATGGAATTTGGTATGGAGTAGAGGAGTCAGTCAACAATCAAATAACCACACGAACATATGAAAAACTGAAGCTGCGACAAGTGCTAGGAAGGAGTGTTCATGGTGTTTTGAGAGGCAAAGTTAGGAGAGTCTGACCTAGTCAGAGAGGTCAGCAAGGGCTTCTCTGAGAAAGCAATGCTTTAGCTAAGATCTAAAGGATGAGTAGAGGTTAACTAGGCCAAGGAATGGGGGAGGGAGACAAAGTGTTGGTCAGTGGAACAGCAGATGCAAAGACCTAGTGTTGAAAGGGAGCCATCTTGGAGGGAAGTCAGAAGAGATCTGACCTAAAGAGTCACCAGAAAGGCCCACCAACCCCTAAACACCTCTGCCTCTGCTGTCTAAAATCTCACGATTATTAAGGCATGCTTTGGGTTAAGATTCTTTTTCCCTGAAGCATTCTTTTATGCTCAGAAGAATAATCCATTAAATCAAGTGAATGGTTTTATCTGGTCAATTTTCTTCCTTAATAGCACAGGTTATAGCCACAAGTCCTTGAGATTTGTACAGGGGTTAGAGTAGGTGGCATTAAAGAAAGAAAATATTCAATGACACTTATTAAAGATAGTAAAGGCAGACTATATTCAGGACCATCACGATAGGTATAGGGACCACTGGGATGGGATTTCGCAATGGGGAAGAGAGATTGGGCTCAATTCTGAATACAGCAGGGGCAACTGGGAATTTATAACCAAGAAGCGGGGGGGTTGGGGGGGCGGTCAATAGATGGACAATTACTAAGAGGATACATCAGGAGTAAGAGGGGTTCTGGCTAAACCCACTTAATAGGATTCTTGCTGAAGACAGGCCAGGGTGATCAGACCTCACTTAGGGGATGCTAGAAGATCAGGAACCTGATCAAATATCAAGGGTGATCAGATATCAAAGGTGTGGGGCTATGGTAAACCGACTTATCAGGGTTCCTGCTAAAACTAGATTTTACAAGGAAGTGCACAGATAAGCCTAAGAGAAGGTCCGGGAGCCTGACTAAAGTTCATCAAGTAAGCAATCTTTGCCAATACTCCTTTTGTTCAAAGAAAGAAGAGACATTCTTCTTTCCTCTGAATAATATAAGTCCATTTTCTTTTTCAGTCACCTTTTGTTCATTAAGGACCAGCTGACTCATCTTTTGGGACTTGGTAGTAGAAGGTATTTGTTGGATGGTGCTAGCAGTCAGGCATTTAATAAGGGGAGCTTTGTGAAAATAAAAGAAAATCAAAAATTAATAGTTAAAAAACTAATTTCTGAGGATAGCCAGTCAAGATTTTTAGGCCTGAGCTTGAAGCATCTTTATCAGATGGAGTGAAGACGGAAGTGGCCCTCTGATGAATTTCCCTGGTTGGCAGTTTGAATGCCTTGGGTGATGGCACCAGGTGTTCCAGTGAACTTTTTCTTTTCTTTTTTTTTTTTTGGCCTCGTGGCATTTGGGTTCCTAGTTCCCTGACTAGGGATCAAACCCACGCCTCCTGCAGTGGAAGCTGGAGTCGTAAACACTGGACTGCCAGGGAAGTCCCTTTTCTTTTTTTTTTCTAGTGAACTTTCTGAATGCTTCATACAGTAGGAGGCATGAAGGTTGCCCATACATGATCCGTTGTGGTCATTTTTTTTTAAGTTTATGTCAAGTCCTCCAGCTTCACCTCACAGGCTTTCAGGAGAAGGGCAGTTTTAGTTCCAAATCAGAAGGGAGAAAAATTGGAAACATTTGGAGAGTTATAGCTAGATATTGGAAGAAACTAGAATTCAGGATTTAGTAAGGACTAGCAAAATGTGCAAGACAGAACCCACAAGGGTTCTGCACTGTAGTTGTCCATTGAAACAAACAAAATTCTTCCTACAGTCACCCCCACCTCTATCAAAGATAATCAAAGTAAGACTAATTTATTTGCGAAGTACGTCTGGTCTCATTAAACTTGGCCTATTTATACAAGCGCAGCAAAAGCTTGCATAGGCCCTTTTTCTGAGTTGGCTTTGCTGGAATTTTTCAAAAGGAATACCAGATTGGGCTTTCAAAAGCTTCTCAAGGCTAAGAAGCCAAGCCAAGAATTCACTACCATATTTTGCCTGCAATGCCTACTAATTCAGGTGAATTCCTCTCTTCTCAGTGTCCCCAAAATATCCTGAGGTCCTCTGCCAAAAGTGATCTTCCTTACTCATCCGTAAAGCAGGAAAACCTGAAAGCCAGGTACACACTGGCTTTTCCACGGGGGCTTTTGTAAGCGTTGCCTCCTGAAAGTCAACCTTAGTTCCTTAATACTGTCTGATCATATCTGATTTGATGCACATCATTCTTAAATATGGCATTCCAGTCAAATCCTTAGAAATATAACCAATTTTTCCAATTGTGTCCTGTTACAAGGAGAACAGATTCTCATTGAACTTATGCAAATGACTATATTGTCATGAAAATAAGAATACTAAGAGTTACTTCTGGAGCGAGTAGGTAGGGAGAAAAAGATAAATGCTTCAATTCTATTTATAAAGACATAATTTACCAAATTTCTGTAAGTTTGGTAAATTATGTCTTTGTAAATAGAATTGAATTTAGCTTTAAAATTTAGCTTTAAATTTAAATAAATTTAGCTTTAAAAAAAGAGAAAAAGAGTTTCCTTAAATCTGGAAAACAAAACACTAAGGAGCCATCAACGTTTCAAACAAAAAAATCATAAAAAATTTATACTCATCCTCATCAGTTCATTCAGTCCCATGAATTAATTCTTGTTCTGCTTGATCTTGGGTTAGCAGTTTTATAAATTCATCAGCTTCTTCATTAGTTCTGGAAATTCTCACTCAGTCCAGTGGTGTGGTCTTAAAGTTATTCAAGTGATGCCATTATGGAGCCTTCTCACTTATGGCTGATTGTAAATGCTTTCAGAGTAGAATCAAAGTAAAACAGTAACTTCCTGGGAATGACAAAAAACTTAAAAACAGCCATGGTTAAAGTTCTTATGAGAGTTCATTTGATAAGGAAAATAGTTATTTCCGTGGTATATAACATTTTAACATAATAACTGGAAACAAAGGTATTGCAAATTTTTAAGAACTTCATAAAATTTCTGGAATATCTATAATCAAGCAACATGTATACACATATAACCTAAGAAGATTTATCATGACTTCTTTTTTTAATTAATTAATTGATTAATTAATTTATGGCTGTGTTGGGTCTTCGTTGCTGCGCACAGGCTTTCTTTAGCTGTGGCGAGCGGGGGCTACTCCTGGTTGCGGTGCGCGGGCTTCTCATTGCGGTGGCTTCTCTTGTCGCGGAGCACAGTCTCTAGGCGCGCGGGCTTCAGTAGTTGTGGCGCATGAGCTTAGTTGCTCCAAGGTATGCGGGATTTTCCCAGACCAGGGCTGGAACCCGTGTCCCTTTCATTGGCAGGTGGATTCTTAACCACTGCGCCACCAGGGAAGCCCAATCATCACTTCTTATTTGACAATGATTCCCATGTAACTTAATGCACCAAATAAACCTAATTAGCTTAATATCTTTCTTTTACAAGGTGAGAGACAAATCCTTTGAGATTTTCTAGGAGTGCTTCCGGGAAATCTCAGTTAGTTTGAAGTCAAAAAGACTCCATTTAGAATTTGATTTTGGAAAGTTGTCAAAAATGTCAGCAGGTTTGAACACTTGACGAAATAGGATCACAGGTCACTGTGAAACAATACTTAATTATCCATTTGACCAAAGTGACAATTAAAAGATTTCAAGGGCAAATACAGAAAGTTACATAGTTGTAAAAAAAAAAAAAAAACCACTTAGCTCTTTAAATATTGAGAAGACTTAGGCTTCTTAGGTAATCAAAGACCTGATGAAGACAATATGAAGCACAGGAAAGTATTTTAAGCACAAAATCTTGATTTCCCAGGCAGATTACTTAAAAGGTAAAGAAAAATCTTTTTTTTTTTTTTTTTTTTTTACAATTTCTTTTTAAGAGCAGACCAATAATCTAAGAAAACTTGGTCAGTGCAACACAGGGAGAAAATCAAGTTCTAGTTTTGCATCAATGCACCATTAATACTAAGGCTAAGGTTTATTTTTTTTTTTTAAAGTAAATAAATCCATCTAATCTTAGCCAGCTTGGGCCACACGAGGAGAAAAAAATTCATTTTCTAAGATTTCTTTTCCATAAACATTCTAAAAACTTTTTAAAATATTTATTCAGTTTTTGTCTTACTCTTTCTTATTTCTAATTCTGAAACAATCAGCCATTCTACTTTAGGACAAAGTTACTCTTTTTCTCCCTTAACAAAAAAGCATACTTCATACCTTCCCTTATCAAAAGCACATCTTACTTTATGGCACACAGAATTTTTTTCTTTGCCCTTATTATTTCTAATAGATTCATTTATACATATTGATTAGAATTTTTAACCATTACTAACCCAAATTTCCGTGACTACTAGGAAGCAGGCAATTGTGAACTGTCTGCCACATACTGTCATTCTGTAGCAAATTTATGAATGTATAAATTCACAATTTTCTAGAGGGATGTCTTTTTCATAGTACAATTTCTGATGTTTATTAACATGTGCACATATATTTAGCTTCTCTATACTGTATAAAAACAAGATGTCAAAAGTTGATATACTTAAACTCATGTTTAGCAATTAATGTCTCAATATTGTACCTGATTTGGAAATGATCTAGATAGTCAGTGAATTCCATCATTTAACTTAACTTATTATAGCTTTAAGAGTTCAAGTTATCAAAAAGATTTTTACAACTATTTTTAACTAGGCATATTATAAAGCTTAATTATTGTTGAAAAGTTTATTTATAAACTTTTGTCCCGCTTATATTTATTTAATTCACTTGTTCTTAAAATTATGCTTGACTTGCTCATGAAAATTTCATGAGACATCAAACAAAGCTAGCCATCATCTTATTTTTCTTGTTAACAATTCAGGAAAGTATCAAAAAAAAAATCACAGAAGTGGAAAACCTAAAGTTAAACATGATTCTTTCCTTTTTTTTTTCTTTTTTACAGTCATGCTTGACATGCATCAGGCAATTCCTTTTTATTGTACATTTTGTTCTGAGGTTGGGATTATAGTTTTATAATCTTGAATATCTAGTAGAGATAATATAAGCTTGTTTGACTCATAAACCTAGGTAGGAAAAAATTGTATATCCACATTATATTTAATGCTGAAACCTCTGAAGACATGCATGTTTTGTTCTACCAACAATTTTAAAACTACCTTTATTTACCAAAGAATATCCCAGATTATCTAAACTTAAAAAAAATTTGGGTTGGTTTCTATATTTTTGAGAGTTTTAGGAAAAAATTTATATAAGTGCTCATTTAGCTCTAAGTCAATTCAAAGAAATTCCTTTCAAATACTTTATAAGTTAATTTGATAATACTATCCAGAAATAGAAAAATATCAATGTACATATAACATATATACATACAAACATACACAAATATTCAGGCAAATGCAGAGATCTTATAGTCTTCATTCTAAAATTTTAGTTGAGTCAGTAAAACATAGTAATACAAACTCACTGGTTTATCTCCACTTTATATTTTTGTCTGAATTGTATTTCCAGCAAATGGGACAAATTAAGGTTACCTGTCTACCAGTATCAGTGGAGGAGACTTTTAAAATTTTCTCTTGCCCTGATATGTAATCTGATGGAGGCTGTGAACTAAATTTTAGGCCAGTGACCAAGAAGACAACTAGTTGCTATCTGGATGTCTCTAATGAACATCTGAGTGGACAAAACATCCAGCTCTCTTTCTAAATAAACTCTTTTTCTCTTTTCAGCTTCAAGTGCTTTTGGAGGTCCCTGAGTCCCTTGAGAGCTTCTGATGGAGGATAGGGAGCCTAAAATCCAAGGGAGATGAGGGGCTAAGTGGGAAGGGAAAAGTCTGGCAGGGTGGAGAGACGGATGGAGGAGGTAGGAGTTTGAAGGGGACTTATAAAAGGTTCAAGGGAACTTGAGAGAACAATGAACGTAGTAAGAGGAAGAAGGAGGAACAAACACAATGGGAAGGCACAGGTCTTAGAGGAGCCAGTTTGGGGAGGTCTCAAGTTTTCCAAAGACGCCAATGAAGTTCCAAATTATCCTCAGCAAAATCATGCCAACAAGAAAAGAAGCAGACAGAGCTGGTGGAGCATGTAATCAGAGTTTCAAGAATGGGGTTTCAATTGACTGAGAAGTTCCCATGGGAGAAGCAGAATCCAACAGAGAGAACAGAGAGGTCTCACAGAGAGCCAAGAAGAAAGGCTTCCAGCCCAGAGAATCAGGGAATACTCTCCACTCAGGAAAGAAAGCCAGCAAGGAGAGACTGCCAGTTCAGCAGGTCCCTTCCAAACAAGGAAGCCTGGGACTCTAACTCAGCTTCTCACAAACAGAGACACCTCAGACTCTAGCCCAGCATCTTTGTCTGGACTCTAACTCAGCTTCTGGAGTACACTCAGAACGTTAAGGATCAAAATCTGTCTTTACCAGCTTCAACGGACGTCTGTCTGGAGCACTGGTTCAGGAGTCAGACTCTTCAATGTATCCCTGATCAATCAGTTAGGACTGAAGGCAAAGCTACAAAGGTCCACTCTTAGGGTCCTGGATGAGAGGTATGGGGTCCAATGATGAATATGATCCTATCTAAGTCATGGCACCGTAACTGTGAGAGGAAAAAAATTCAATGATGCTTGTTAAAGATGGTAAGGCAGACGATTCAGGACCATCACAATCGGTATAAGGACCTCTGCAATGGGAATTTACAGTAGGAGAGGGAGACTGGGCTCAACTCTGAATACAGTACGGGCAACTGGGAATTTATAGCCAAGGAGCAGGGTGGGGGGCATCAAATGGAAAATTATTAAGAGGAAATATCAGAAGTAAGAGAGGTTCTGGCTAAACCCACCTAACAGGATTCTTGTTGAAGGCATGCCAAGGTGATCAGACCTCATCTGGGGGATGCGGGAGGATCAGGTACCTGATCAAATATCAAAGGTGATCAGATATTGAGGGTGTGGGGTTCTGTTAAACTGACTTATCAGGGTTCCTGTTAAAACTAGATTTTACGAAGAAGTGCACAGATAAGCCTAGGAGAAGGTTCAGTAGCCTAACCAAAGTTTGGTCAAGCAAAGAATCTTTGTCAGTGGGTTTATTTTAAAGAGGAAAGGGACAACAAAAATAGGAGATGGAGAACCCCAAAGATAAAACTTCATATTTTTCTAAATTTTCTAAATTTCATATTTGTCAAGACCATCCTTGCCGGAATTCATTAACAGTCTGATCCCCAGAAAATCATGTAACCTTTTGCCTTCAGAGAGATTAATGAGGCCCAGGATAGTCTCAGCCTTTGAGAGAAGTCCAGGAAAGGAAGCAATCCAAGAAAAGGAGGGAAGCACCACATTGTGAGAATGCCGATAACACATCGTAACTTAACCTAACCTGAGTCTCCCGCCTAAATCACTTTCAGTAGCTCAAGTATCCTTCACAGTTTTGTAGCTGACAAAATATATTGATTTCAGTATTTTTTCCCTAGAATCTTGTAATAGAAGTTTCTCCCCCATGGCACAAGATCAAGTAAGTAAATTATGCCGGCTTTTCTGTCATGTAGGCCTGGTTATCAAATCCTGACTGCCCTGTGATCACGGGCTGGTCTTCTAACCACTCTCAACCTGCTTTCTCAGCTGTAAACCAGGAATCATTACTGTATCTACCCCTACTTGTAGCTTCTTTGCAGATGAGATAAAATAACGAATTAAAGTGCTTAGCAAATTGCCTGTCATGCTGTCAGCATTTAATAAATGGGAGAAATTTGAAAATAAGGGATAGGTGAGGGGAGCTGGCAAAGTCTAGAAAGAGTATACAGTTCCTAAGAGAGAGAAGTGCCCTGGGTTTCAGGTGATGAACCAGCCAGGCCAACAGGCACATACACCAGGACTCAAGAGAAATTAAGAAGCCTGAGAGAAACTTGGGCTGGGGTTTAGAGACAAACTGCAAAGAGCCCTATCCCTCTTGTGTTTCCTCTTCAGATGTGTGAGGAGAGTTCACCGACAGACAGGAAAGAAAAAATGACAAGGGCCACCCACACTGCCTGAAGAGGCCTATGGTGCTGACGTAGAATTTAAGATTAAGACTTTTGATCAGCATAGGACATCTGCCTGGGGAAATTCTGGGAAGAGTGATGCTTAGGAAACCGGTAAGAGCTTAAATAAGTGGGAGTAAATTAGAAAACTGGGCAAAAAAGATGAAAGATTTACGGCCTTCCTACAGATTGTGAGCTACAGCCCATGAAACTGACCTTGTTACAGATGGAATCATTTCTTGCGGGAAAACTCCTTGGCCTTGTTGAGCTTGGCCTGGTTTTCTCCGGTAAGATTTTTCTCTTTCTGGAAAAAAAAGCAATACAGTAAAAAGAGAGAAACTGTATAGTGAGAATGCCAAAGAATGTCAGAGTGTATGAATCATGGGGGAAAGAATTCTCAAATTTATCTTTTCCCAAAGTTATTTTTATCAAGAAGAAAGCGATTGCTTTCTTGAGCCCCTGTATCTACAATTCCTTAAAGTACTTGCTTAAGAAGTTCTTGCTTGTGTTTCACTTTCTAACATGTAGTCACTTTGAATACCTGCTGCTGCCTCTGTCAGCTCTTTTCTCGCACGCGCATCCAGCTGTGGGAAGAATTTCAACAGGCCCAGCAAACACAGCTAATGACACCAGGGAGTTATGCCCCATGCACTTTGGAGGCTGAGGCATGAGGACTGGAGATTGTAAATACAACACAGAAAATGGCTCGTGGTGTCCTGGGTATTGTGGCCCATGTAGTTGCAGTGATGTATCCGAGTGGCGGGGTCTCCCACCTCCCTGAGGTGACCAAGCGGGAAATGAACAGAGGACACTCGACACCACGCCATAAAGGGTACTGCCACTCTCAAGCATCCAATAGCACCACTGAGGAAACATGGCCAAACCTCCCACCAATGTTATAAGAAACAGGACTCTAAAAAATAGAGGTGGCTGCAAGATTGCAAAGAAAGTGAACCATTCACATGAGATTTCAGGACTACTTCGTGCTTAGCAGATTTTAGGACCGCTTAATCCATGGAATAAAATAAATGGAGCTACAGCACTGTGGGAAAATACTTTATGTTTCAGTACTAGGTACCATCTAGAGCAGGTTATGAGATCTCACCCTTGTGCATTGTGTTGGAGTTGCCGGGTAAAGCTTTGTAAGCTGTAGATAACTGAGAGGTACGCGACTGATAACAGCCCCACCTCCCCTGCACCACCACTGCCAACCAACCAGACAAAAGTTTTGGCTCCCTTTGCAATTCACCTCAACATTCCTTTACTTCTATAAATCTGTGTTGTTCTGACTTTTCCTTTCAAACAGTTGTCACGGGTTCAATAGTACCCACCCGCCCCCAGAAAATATATGTTGAAGTCCTAACCCCCAGTACCTGTGAATGTGACCTTATTTGGAAATAGGGAGGGTCTTGGCAGATGATCGAGCTAAGATGAAATTGCTAGGATGGGCTCGATGTGACTGTGTCCTCATAAAAAGGAGAAATTTGGACAAAGAGAGAGACACGCACTCAGGGAGAACACCAAGTAAAGGAGAAGGCAGAGATCAGGCTAATACATCTACTAACTAAGGAATGACATGGATTTCCAGCAAACTTCCAAAAGCTGGGAGAAAGGTATGGAACAGATTCTCCCTCACAGCCCTCAGGAGGAACCAACCCTGTCAAAGACATCTTGATCTCAGACTTTGAGCCTCTAGAACTGTGAGACAATAAATTTGTGTTGTTTAAGCTACCCAATTTATGGTACTTGACTATGGCAACCCTAGCAAACTAATACGCTAGTTGTAACATCTGCCTAGTACCCTTATATCCTATGAATAAAATTAATTCTTCAAAACATGTTCATTTTATAGCTGTATAAGAGTCATGAGTTTACCTTTTTCTGAAAATTATCTTTTAATAAGGTAAATGGATCTTCTGCTGTCCTTCTCCATTCCTAAAGACTTCCCAGCCAGAACCATCCCTGAATACTCTTTTTTTTTTTTATTGAGTTGTTAGGCTTCATAAAGGCATCACAATATACCTTTTTAAAAACATCCCATAGGGCTTCCCTGGTGGCACAGTGGTTAAGAATCCGTCTGTGAATGCAGAGGACACGGGTTCGATCCCTGGTCTGGGAAGATCCCACATGCCGTGGAGCAACTAAGCCCGTGTGCCACAACCACTGAGCCTGCGCTCTAGAGCCCATGAGCCACAACTGCTGAGTCCACGTGCCACAACTACTGAAGCCTACGCACCTAGAGCCTGTGCTCTGCAACAGGAAAAGCCACCACAACGAGAAGCCTGCACACCACAATGAAGAGTAGTCCCTGCTCGCCGCAACTAAAGAAAGCCCACGCACAGCAACGAAGACCCAATGCAGCCAAAAGTAAATAAATAAATAAATTTATAAAAAGAAGAAAACAGTTTGGCATTAAAAAAAAAATCCCATAATTGGAAACTTAACTAATCAAAATGGGCTGCCTTCCCTCATCTAGCTGAGTGGATGGGAAGGGAATAAAGTCCTCACAGCTGCCGGGCTCTCTGCTGGGCACTTGGCATTCCATTGGATATTTGTAAATGCCTACCCAACAGTTACCGCCCCTTCTTCAGCAGTTAAAGAACTCCATTATTGGACCAGTAGTCTTCACCTCTTCCCTCAAGTCTCCGGGAAGGGGACCTTATCCCAAATTTCCCCAGAAGTAAAGCCTGATGGGTTTAAGTCCCCATGGTAGTCCCAGTTCCCTTGGCAGTGATTGATGAGACATGGCTGGGAGGTGCGGGCAGAGAAGAGGATTCCAAAAGGAAAGGTCTCTTGCTCTTAAAAAGACCTATGTGGGAAAAAGTACACCCTGTTTTGAGTCTACATGTGATGACTAGAACTATGGCATCCATCTTGTGATCATGAGAGCAGTGAGCTTGACTAAGGACAAAATTTGTCACACCAAATAGAGCAGAGCAGAAAGAAGGAAAATTCATGGGTTCTTGACAACATTTTTGAGCCACTGAACTAACCAAGGCGGGAATTGGTCTTCCTTGGGGCTTCCCGATATGTGAGATAATAAATGTTTCTACTGAAGCAAGTTGAACGAGGGTTTTCTATTTCTTATACCCAAAAGCATCCTACAGACTATAAGATATCTGTGAACATTCTCATATTACAGATGAAAATCTGAGGTTCAGATATAACTTGCATCCAAGGTAACCTATCCAGGGTCACACATAAAACAATATTTGTATCCAGCTCAAACTCCAGACATCCTCTCTCCACTACCACTTACCACCTCTATATTTATCATTGGTCAGTGAAAGAAGGCTAATTTCTCATGTTTTGTTTCTTTGTTTTTATTGTTTAAAATGTTGTAGCAGGGCACAGAGCCTAGTGGTTAAGGGCAAACTTTGGTGTCAGATGGACCTGAGTTTGAATCTGTATTGGTGTGACCTCATGCAAGTCACTTAAACCCTCAGTTAAAAGAACCTCAGTTTGCTCATAGGTAGAATGAGATAGCAATTCCTATAACAAAAGGTTGTGATTAGGACTAAATGAATCTATATATAAAGTACTTATCACAGATCCTGGCACATTATACCTGCACAGAAAAAAACTGATGGCTATTATTATTATTATTATGGTGGTGCCACACAGTGTGACTACCTCTTCACCAGGCAGCCAGCATTTCGAATGTGAAGAGAGCATCTCTTTCCCCATACACAAAGTGGTTTCATCAATTTCACTCCAGACTCCTTAGAGCCTCCCCTTTCTGTGCTACAACTGTGAGCTCCTCCTCCTCCTGCCCAGACAGCCACCATCAAAAGAGCCCAATTCCCGGGTGCACACGGCATTCCTTGCTGGAGCCCAGCCTGGTTTTGTCTCTGCTCATATTACCCCTAACCACCCCCCAGGGCCCTGAGACCTTTGATGTTCACGTGGCTGCCTGCAGGGGCAGGAAGATAAAACCCCCCTTGTTCCCTCTCTGGGCAATAAGACCTTTGGCAATTTAGAGAGACATAGAGATAAAAGACTGGATTTTTTTTTTTCCCTTCTTTTCATTTTTTTTCCCCAGCAACAAATGGTGGTTTGTCTTTACCAGCCACTCCTTCAGCGCCACACCAGCATCAAAGAGCAAGAAATGAGCAGAAAGCCAAGGCAGGGGAGTTCTATCCCCCCTGTAGAGAATTCGCCTGCCTCCAGGACACACAGAAGGGGGAGGGGAGAAGAGAGCTGTGTACAAAGAGCATCCCACAGGGGCGATCAAAGCTCACACACCCCCACCCCATTCCCAAAAGTTAGTTTTCTTAACATTTACGCTATACACTTTAAGCATGGCAAACAGACAAGACAGGGACAGGGAAGGACACGGAAAGGCTCAACTTGTCTCATGGATAAATCTTGAGTTGACTTGACATCTTCTGGTCCGGAGGGCTTAGTGTGCTGACAGTGGGTAGCCTCTGTATGTGGAGCATTCCTTTGGGACTCACAAGTCCAGTGTTTGGCTCTGCTCCCAGTCCCTGTGACACCGACCAAGGGCAAGTAGAGGAGGGAAGGGAATAGTCTACCTGCATAACAACTAGAACTATCGTTTTCTAAGACCCATGTGTCAGGATCTGTGCTCAGGACTCAATATGTAGCAACCATAGAGTAAGTGGGACTACTTTCCCCAGTTTACAGATGTGTAAATTAAAGCTTAGAGAGCTAAAGTCAATTGTTCAAGGTCACGCCCTAACGGGCAGAGGCGGGACTTAAACTCAGATCTGCACCAAAGTGTATGTTATTAGCCAAGTGTTACAAACTGCTTTCCACAGGGATTATGAGTCTACTTTGAAAAATACCAAGCCAGGTACAATTATAGGACATCTGTTATCCATTGAGTTGTGTCTCCAAAAAGGATATGTTGAAGTCCTAACCCCGCAGTACCTGTGAATGTGATCTTATTTGGAAATATCGTCTGCAGATGGAAACAAGTTAAAATGAAGACTTACTGGATTAGAATGGGCCCTAATACAATGGCTAGTGTCCTTATAAAAAGAGGGAAATTTGGATACAGACACGCACAGACAGAAGATGGTCATGTGAAGAGGCAAGGAAGGATCCTCCTCTAGAGCCTTTGGGAGAACATGGCCTTGCCAACGTCTTGATTTGGAACTTCTGGCCTCCAGAGTGTGAGAAAATTAATTTCCGTTGTTTTAAGCCATGAAGTTTATGATACTTTGCTACAGCAGTCCTAGGAAACTAATATAGCATCTGTCTGTGTGAGTTTGGAGAGAGAGAGAGAGTGTGTGTGTGTGTGTGTGTGTGTGTGTGTGTGTGTGTGTGTGTTTGGGGGGAGGGAGGAGAAAGGCAAGGCAACTCTCAGACAATTAATATAGATTATCTCTAGCATACTGGCCTGGGGAATGAGGCAAGGATGCTGGCCACAAAAGAGAGAGACAGACAGACAGAAATGGATGGTAGAGGTAGTGAAACAAGGTGAGAAGGAAATAGAGGAGAACTGGAACCAAGTCTGATGGGTCAGCTCCTTGAAAGGGAGAAGAGTCAAAGAAGGTTCTGACACTCCCTGCCAGCAAGGGAAGGGATTGAGAAAGAGCAGTATGCTGCCAAAGTCCGCCCAGGGAGGATGACCTTGCGCCACACCTCCGCCCAGCCTTCTCACACCTCAACAGAGCTCTTACGTCAGACTCTTCTTCAGTTACTGCACTCAGGGAACAAGCATTTAGCACTCACAAAGTCACTGGCAATGAAGGGCATGGGGGATGAGGGCCAGAGAGCAGCACTAAGGAACACGGGACTAGGAGCCTCTGTATTTCTTCAGCCTGGATTTCTCTCCACCTCCCTGTCAGCCTAGAAAGTGTGTACTCAAACCTCTAGCCCTTTGATACTTGGATGGGGCATTCGCCCACTTCGCTGGGCCCATGACACCTTCCACACCCCTTTAGCATAATGCTTGGGCATTATACTGTGTTTCTTTCTATTTATATCTACATACAGATATAGATAGATAGGGAGATAGAGAAATATAGATAGATACATAGATTTCTGCATATAGATACAGATTTAAATAGAGATAGAGATATGTATATCTACATAAAGATATAAATATAAATAGAGATACAGATACATAGATATAGATAGATAAATAGATAGGGATAGGGAGATAGAGATAGACACATAGATATCTACATATGGATATATAGAGACAAAAATAGATACATAGATATCTATAGATAGAGATAGATTAGATGATAGATAGAGAGATAGAGAAATAGATAGATTATAGATACAACGGCTCCTGCCTTAGATTGTGAGCTTCTGGAAGGCAAGGCCAGCATCCTATTCAACGTTATCTAGAAGAGCCTGGAGCACAGTAGTTGGTCAGTAAAGAGTTGATAAATGAATGTCCAGGGTATTCTGATCTCAAGGAACAAAATTTTTTAAGTAATAGAAAAATAGACAAATGACATAAACACATGATTGACAAAATAAAGAAAAACAAATGGCTTTTAATCTCACAGAAAGTTGCTCAACATCATCATAAGAAGAGGAATACAAGTTAAAGCTCCACTGAGAAAACATGTTTCATCTCACAGACAGGCAAAAGTATGACAAGATACTGTGTCGAGAGGCTGTGAGGACACAAACAGGCTCATACCCACTCGCCGGAGTGCGACAGACATAACCTGTAAGTTAGGCAACGTCTATCAGAATTATAAATATGTCTGCCCTTGGTCCAGCATCCCACTCCCAGGGGATCTGTAGGTTTTCTCATGGATACACCTGCAAACATAAAATTGGTGTATGTACAAGCGTGGTAACAGCAATTCAAAGGCTCTTCTCTAGATAAATGGGAAAAGAAACTGTGGTGCTTGAATAAGGGAGGATTGGATGAAGGTGGTCAAAAGGTACAAACTTCCAGTTATAAAACAATTAAGTATTGATACTAAGGATGTAATGTATAACATGATTAACATAATTAACACTGCTGTATGTTATATATAAAATTTGTTAACAGAGTGCATTTTAAGAGCTCTCATCACAAGGGAAAATTTTTTTTTCTATTTCTATACTTTTTTCTTTTATCTATACTTCTATAGATATACTTTGTATCTATACGAAATGATGGATGTTCACTAATCTTTTTGTGGTAATCATTTCATGATGTATGTAAGCCATAAAATTATGCCATACACCTTAAACCTATACAGTACTGTACGTCAATTATATCTCAATAAAACTGGGGAAAAAGATCTCCAGCTCAATACAAGCCTCATATTTTTATTTAAAAATCTAGGGCTCCCTTGGTGGCGCAGTGGTTGAGAGCCCGCCTGCCGATGCAGGGGACACGGGTTCGTGCCTCGGTCCGGGAAGATCCCACATGCCGCGGAGCGGCTGGGCCCGTGAGCCATGGCCGCTGCGCCTGCGCGTCCGGAGCCTGTGCTCCACAACGGGAGGGGCCACAACAGTGAGAGGCCCGTGTAACGCAAAAAATAAATAAATAAATAAAAATCTAGATTGACTATCATAGGGGTGCAGTGCGCTGCCCAACCCAGGACACTATAACTCATTAAACCCCATAATAATCATAAGAAAAATACCATCACAATCCATTTTATCAGCATCTCACAGATGGGAAACAGGAGCCTGCAGAGGTGGAGCACTTTGTTCAAGGTTAAGGAGTGGGGGTGGGTGGGGCCAGGATAGAAACCCTAGTAGTCTGACTTCAGAGCCCACTGTCACCAGGGCTGCCTCCCCAGATGCCCCCTAAATACTGTATAGTCTATAGACTTTTCTTCTGCTTCTCATCCCTCCATTCACACATTCATTTGTGCATCAGTCATCCATGGCCGCCTAGTATATACCAGACACTGTGCTAAGTGAAGGGGGATACAGAGATTAAGGAGGTAGTAGTCGTTGACTCTGAGAATTTACGGTCCAGAGAGAACACACACAGGTAAACAGACAACCCATATAGAGGAAGTTCTCAACATGAGCCTAGGAAAGTGCCACCCAATCCACTTGTATATCTCTTTTGTCTTTTTTCCTCTGCTCAGGAAGTCTTCATTTGGGGCCCTGTGTCTATCACAACTGGAAAATCAACTCCACAAGGATGCTTTCAGACAAGTAAAAGTACCCAAACAGACTTACATGCTAACAACTATCAGATTTGGTCTTAGGGTCTGCTCTCCTGCAGCTTACAATTTTATGAATGTCACTTCACGTTGAAACAAGAACAAGAGTATTGTTGCTTCCTGCCACAAGAATCCAGGTTGAAATGAAAACAGAAAGGAGACCTAATCTGATGATACTTCTTCTCACAGTAGAATTCAGAGGACAGAGCAGGAAAGAAGAGCCCACAGATCCTACCTGGTGCCCTTAAATGTCCTCTTCCTTATCACAGTCCAAAAGACTCATGTTCCTAAAGCCATTGTGCTAAGCTAGAAAGGACAACCTATTTACATGCAGTCTTCCCTGTGATCTACTCTGTCTCCATGGGGCAACAGTGACTGCCCCTGTTCCGTGCCCCAAACAAAGCACTGAGACTAGTTACACCGACCTGGGTTCAAAGCCAGACTGTGCCACTTACTGAGAGATCGTCAGCGTCAGCTTCCTCATCTGGAGAATGGGAATTAAAATGGAGATTCGATAAGATAATATGTGCAAAGGTAGCCCCAGGCAGGACCCAAATTCAAAGCCTTCTTGGGACACTCTCACAACCAGAGTCACTGCCAACTTCCAAGTGCACACCCGACCATCTCAGTTCCTGAGCTAATAGACAATATCCAGAGCCCTGGCCCCCTCTGCCAAGGGACCTGTTCTGATTTCTACAGCTATCAGCCTGGCCTCCAGTGCTGCGGAGGGGCAGGCTGGGCTCTGGGACCCAAGAAGAGAGGGGCTCCAAAGAGACAGGGATTATCCCAGCTGCTCTCACAGAGGCTGAGGTTGGGCTTATACTCCAGACTAGGGATGCAGAGCGAGTGCAGGGAAACCTGGGTGAAAGCAAACACTGCAGGTTGGAGGCAACCCAGTACCCCCAAGACAGACCAAGTCCATAGCTTGACACCAGCAAAGCAATAACATCCAAAACATTACTTTGCAAAGAATTCACTATTACCCAAAGGCACCCAGGAAGTCACCTTGAGGGGAAAAAAACCCCCAAATCTGAACTTTAGTTATTGGACTGGCTTACACTTTGGTGTGGCTGGATATTGTTTTTATTTTTAAATACATAGAGGCAACGTGAGGGTAGGGAGTGGAAGATAGGTACCCTATTCTTTCCCATGCTAAAACTTCCAAAGCTCCTAATCTGGCCTAGCCCCTGCAATACCAACAAGATTTAATTTTATGTCTCTCTGGATTGGGGGTCAGAAACCCAAATGCCTACAGAGGTCAAGCAGATTAAATACATGAGCAACTGTGCCAGCTGAGGAACCTGAAATACAAATACTCCGCGGAAGTGGAACAGCTGCTGATCAGCCCCAGTCAACCGTTACCATAGAGAACCAGAGTCAGTGTTGCTGGATCAATTTTTAAAAAATATAAATAGAGAGATTTATTTTAAGGAATTGGCTCACACAACTATGGGGGCTGGCCAGTCCAAAATTCATGGGGTAGGTCGGAAATTCAGGTAATAGTTGATGTTACCATCTTGAGTCCGAATTCAGCAGGGTAGCAATCACTTGCTTACGATTACAATGTAAGTGTAGTACTAATATTACTCAATCACCTCCAGACATAGACAATGACAATAAGAGATTCTGTTTTCCTGGGGGTGGAAGTGGATTTACCTCCCTCGTACATATTTCCAGTATTGCTCATTCACAAGGTTATATAATTATTTATGTCTTTCTTCTCCAATAAGTCATAGGATGTGTTTCAAAGGGTTGCCCACAGATCATGGACAGCAAAATTTCCTGGAATACCTTTTAGAACTTCAGATTCTTGGCCACCTGATCTACTAAATCAGGAAATCTGCACTTTTAACAAGCTTCCTCTTTTTTTCTTGTGTATGCTAACACTTGAAAACCACTGGACAGAAATTGTCTCATTTTTGTTCCTCAGTCATCAACAAAGTCTCCAGCATCTAGTGGGAGCTTAACAAATGTGATCGAACAAATTAATAAATAGTGTCACTAGTTTATCCTTAGGTTCTCTGTGACGTCTGTAAAAATCATAACGTTAAACTTGCAATCTTGATCTCTTTAGGTGCTGACCAACTATTGTATATAATCACCCATGTTTATGTCAGTTAGCCCCACTAGACTAGAAAATTCCTTGCACTTTTGTCATTCTTGTATTCCCGGAGCCTACCAGTTACTGGCATATGTTAAGTTCTCCATAAATATTTCTTGAGCGAATAGATAGATGGATGAATGGACAAGTAGAGAGAACTACCTGAATACAGACCACCCACTACCTTTTTAGGTTGTGCAAATTTTTTACTTTCTAACCCTTGAGTTTTTACAAGTTTCTTATCCTGTCTTACAATAATTTATAATTGCTACATGTATTAAAAGTGCATCTAGAACTTTCCATTTCTATGGACTGAAGCATAGTTAAGAGTCTGTAACATATAATTTCTGTAGCATTAACTATATCTCTTTTATCCCTTTCAGAAAACATATATATATATTTTCTCAATGTATAAACAAAACTATTTATAAGTTTCGGTGCTTAAACTATTACTACTACTTTTTTTAAAAATAAATCCTTCGTGCTTCTTCATAATCCATCCAGAACCAACACTGTGACAAGACACTCAGATTAATAATAACTGCTGCAGGAATTCCTCAGCGGTCCAGTGGTTAAGACACCACGCTTTCACTGCCAAGGGCACAGGTTTGATCCCTGGTCAGGGAACTAAGATCCCACAAGCTGCATGGTGTGGCCGAAAAACAAAAGAAGAATAACTGAAGGAAATCATTTCACCTAAATTGAGTGGTAAAATTTCCATTTCCAGAATGATTAAATTTAGAAAGACTTACAATATCAAGTGTTGGTGAAGAGGAGGAGCAATCAGAACATTCATATGTTGCTGGTGGGAAACTGCTGTTTACCCAAGAGAAATGAAAACATTTGTCGCCATAAAGAGTTATACAAGAATGTTCCAGGGCTTCCCTGGTGGCGCAGTGGTTAAGAATCCGCCTGTCCAGTGGTTAAGACACCACGCTTTCACTGCCAAGGGCACAGGTTTGATCCCTGGTCAGGGAACTAAGATCCCACAAGCTGCATGGTGTGGCCGAAAAACAAAAGAAGAATAACTGAAGGAAATCATTTCACCTAAATTGAGTGGTAAAATTTCCATTTCCAGAATGATTAAATTTAGAAAGACTTACAATATCAAGTGTTGGTGAAGAGGAGGAGCAATCAGAACATTCATATGTTGCTGGTGGGAAACTGCTGTTTACCCAAGAGAAATGAAAACATTTGTCGCCATAAAGAGTTATACAAGAATGTTCCAGGGCTTCCCTGGTGGCGCAGTGGTTAAGAATCCGCCTGCCAGTGCAGGGGACACGGGTTTGAGCCCTGGTCCAGGAAGATCCCACATGGATCCCTGGTCCAGGAAGATCCCAACTAAGCCCGTGCACCACAACTACTGAGACTGCGCTCTAGAGCCCACGAGCCACAACTACTGAAGCCTGCACACCACAACTACTGAAGCCCACACACCTAGGGCCTGTGCTCCACAACAAGAGAAGCCACCGCAATGAGAAGCCCGTGTACTGCAACGAAGAGTAGAACCCGCTCACTGCAACTAGAGAAAGCCCACATGCAGCAATGAAGACCCAACACAGCCACAAATTAATTAATTAATTAATTTTTTTAAAAAAAGAAGGTTCACAGCAGATCTATTCATAATAGATCCAAACTGGAAGTGACAGACCCAAATGTCCTTTTTCTTAAAGGATAAAAAAAGTGATATATGATAGGATAATATCAATACTTACCAACAAAAAGGAGCAAACTACTGATATACACAACAACAGGGACACAACTCAAAATCATCAGGTTGAGTGAAAGAACCCTGAAACAAAAAATATTATTACATGTATAGATAGCTCAGAAAAGGCAGAACTAATCTAATCTGATCTAGTTTAATCTAATCTAACCTGTAGTGTCAGAAATCAGAAGAATGGTTGCCTCTGCAAAGGCTATGGACCAGAAAGGGACACAAAAAAATCTTTCTGGTGAGAGAAATGTTCTATATCTTCATTTGGCAATGGTTTCATGACTGGGTTCATTTGTCAAAATTCATGGAATTGTTCATTTAATATCTGTGCATTTTCCTGTATGCAAAATATTTCATTTTAAAACTTGTATTTCTATATTGGCCTGGAATATCAAAGCATGATCTATCTTTTATGCATTGTGTTTTCATTGCTAGGACCATTCTTCAGAAATTGAATGCTTTAAACAGCTTATAATTCCAGTAAGAGGTGTCACCCACATCTCAACACAACACCCTCTTATCATTCTACAAATGTGTTCAGAACTGTCAAATGCCATTCAAATATATAATTTATACAAGTGCCTGGCACCATTCTGGCTTTTTATATTCATTAGTTGATTTAAATTTCACTTTATAGAAATGTACAGTGCAAATATTTAACAGATGAGAATCAAGGTTCAGATAGGCCAAGTTATTTGCCCAAGTTCACATAGCTAATGAGTGATATTACCGGGACTCAAACCCAGATCCCAAACCCACACTCTTTCTTCTCCCAACACACACACACACACACACACACACACACACACACACACACACACACACATACATC
>NC_041219.1:27253256-27278396 GCF_002837175.3 Physeter macrocephalus
CACCACAACTACTGAGACTGCGCTCTAGAGCCCACGAGCCACAACTACTGAAGCCTGCACACCACAACTACTGAAGCCCACACACCTAGGGCCTGTGCTCCACAACAAGAGAAGCCACCGCAATGAGAAGCCCGTGTACTGCAACGAAGAGTAGAACCCGCTCACTGCAACTAGAGAAAGCCCACATGCAGCAATGAAGACCCAACACAGCCACAAATTAATTAATTAATTAATTTTTTTAAAAAAAGAAGGTTCACAGCAGATCTATTCATAATAGATCCAAACTGGAAGTGACAGACCCAAATGTCCTTTTTCTTAAAGGATAAAAAAAGTGATATATGATAGGATAATATCAATACTTACCAACAAAAAGGAGCAAACTACTGATATACACAACAACAGGGACACAACTCAAAATCATCAGGTTGAGTGAAAGAACCCTGAAACAAAAAATATTATTACATGTATAGATAGCTCAGAAAAGGCAGAACTAATCTAATCTGATCTAGTTTAATCTAATCTAACCTGTAGTGTCAGAAATCAGAAGAATGGTTGCCTCTGCAAAGGCTATGGACCAGAAAGGGACACAAAAAAATCTTTCTGGTGAGAGAAATGTTCTATATCTTCATTTGGCAATGGTTTCATGACTGGGTTCATTTGTCAAAATTCATGGAATTGTTCATTTAATATCTGTGCATTTTCCTGTATGCAAAATATTTCATTTTAAAACTTGTATTTCTATATTGGCCTGGAATATCAAAGCATGATCTATCTTTTATGCATTGTGTTTTCATTGCTAGGACCATTCTTCAGAAATTGAATGCTTTAAACAGCTTATAATTCCAGTAAGAGGTGTCACCCACATCTCAACACAACACCCTCTTATCATTCTACAAATGTGTTCAGAACTGTCAAATGCCATTCAAATATATAATTTATACAAGTGCCTGGCACCATTCTGGCTTTTTATATTCATTAGTTGATTTAAATTTCACTTTATAGAAATGTACAGTGCAAATATTTAACAGATGAGAATCAAGGTTCAGATAGGCCAAGTTATTTGCCCAAGTTCACATAGCTAATGAGTGATATTACCGGGACTCAAACCCAGATCCCAAACCCACACTCTTTCTTCTCCCAACACACACACACACACACACACACACACACACACACACACACACACACACATACATCTGAATTACAATTCATAGATCTTTCCATTCTTTTATCATGAATCTGTAAAAGCAGTTCTTCCTATGAGATTTTAAAATAAATAAATGAAACTTTTCTAAAGGGCTCTAGAGCCCATGGAAAGTTTTGTTTTGTTTTGTTTTTGTTTTTGTTTTTTTATCTTTTAAAATAGGCTTACTATGAAAATGCCAGCACCCTCATTTCCACCTGAAAGGGGCCAGAAGAACCAGGTCCTGAGATCTAGGTCTGGGCGGAACTGATGTTAAACTTGGCTTGGGGACCAAGCCCATGGAAAAGTTTAAATCATCACTTGATACATCCAGCCTGGCTCTCATTCTCAAACCCATGTTTGCTTTGGAATCTAGGTACTGGAATAATCTACTGAGAGTAAATGAAGGAAGCCATAGAGCATTTGTTGGCTGAGGGCAAAGGGGGTGTTTCCTTCACTTTGTTTAGCTGTTGAAACAAAATTCTCCATTATTCTACACACTGAAGTATTGTCAGCATCTTTAGAAGGGAAGCTGACACATTGATTGCATTTTCAAATATAAATAACCAAAAGCAATTAGTAGAGGGAAGAGAGAAATGAGCTTTGTCATCTAAAACCACTAACTGCTCTTTCTAGCCATGGTCCTTAGGATAGAGTTTCTTATTGAATTTTTCACTCTCATTAGTGATTTTTTAAAAATTAATTAATTTACTTTTGGCTGCATTAGGTCTTCATTGCTGCGCACGGGCTTTCTCTAGTTGTGGCGAGCGGGGGCTACTCTTCATTGAGGTGCACCAGCTTCTCATTGTGGTGGATTCTCTTGCTGTGGAACACGGGCTCTAGGCGCAAGGGCTTCAGTAGTTGCGGCTCGCGGGCTCAACAGTTGTGGCTCGCAGGCTCTAGAGCGCAGGCTCAGTAGTTGTGGTGCACGGGCTTAGCTGCTCCACAGCATGTGGGATCTTCCCGGACCAGGGCTTGATCCCATTCAAATATAAATAACCAAAAGCAATTAGTAGAGGGAAGAGAGAAATGAGCTTTGTCATCTAAAACCACTAACTGCTCTTTCTAGCCATGGTCCTTAGGATAGAGTTTCTTATTGAATTTTTCACTCTCATTAGTGATTTTTTAAAAATTAATTAATTTACTTTTGGCTGCATTAGGTCTTCATTGCTGCGCACGGGCTTTCTCTAGTTGTGGCGAGCGGGGGCTACTCTTCATTGAGGTGCACCAGCTTCTCATTGTGGTGGATTCTCTTGCTGTGGAACACGGGCTCTAGGCGCAAGGGCTTCAGTAGTTGCGGCTCGCGGGCTCAACAGTTGTGGCTCGCAGGCTCTAGAGCGCAGGCTCAGTAGTTGTGGTGCACGGGCTTAGCTGCTCCACAGCATGTGGGATCTTCCCGGACCAGGGCTTGATCCCATGTCCACTGCATTGGCAGGCGGATTCTTAACCACTGCACCACCAGGGAAGCCAAAGCCCCTCATTAGTGATTTTTAACAGTGAATTTCTAAATACTCAAGTCTATACCAAAGCCAAGGTTATTTAATTCTGATTTGTTAGAAACCCCTAAGAACCCACCCAAAAATGCCATAAAAATTCAAGTGACCCTCATGTACACAGTGAGAGTAATATTCTACATAAATGCCTCATTAGAGTAATGTCAAAATAATTCACTTAATGTCAAAATAATTCACTTTTTCTGTCAAAACATAAAACTTCTGTGAAAAAGAATGATATTGTTTAGGTACCAAGACTGAAACAAGCTGAGTAGCTATTAATGTTTCTAGATGATCAACTAATTAACTGATGAAGAAAAAGAAAAAAATTGTCATTACTGATAAGCAGGTTCCTGGTCCAATATACTTCCAATACGACCGATGCTCTGAAAATCATTTTGCATCATACACAGAAAGCCCTCGCATATCCAGTCAACAAAATTGTAAGTTGGTTTTCAATCTGGTTTTAAGTCCTAATCCTGTGTTCCATGAAAAATGGTTTGCACTTCAAAGAGCTCAGGACAATAATTCCTTTGGAGGAAATTTAATTCTGTTCCTGGCTTGTTATTATAGATACAAACCATCTTAGGTGTCAGCTATAAGCTGAAGAATCTTAGTCCTCTCTTTGGCTTATGGAGCAAGGAAATAATAAAAAAACATCTCTCCTGATCTTATAGCCTTCTGAGTTCCAACTAGCAGTGAATATGATTCCCAGGTCTGTAAATAGTCGTGTAAATCTTACCTTTCCTAACAGATTTGACTTTTCCACTTTATTAGGTATTGGCAATAAAAGTACTAAGTGTAAATGTCCTTAAGATTTGGGCAAAGCTGTCACAAGAGACAAAATACCCAGTCCCTACGGACTAGGGACAGGTGGCTTTTCATATGGTTAAAAGTGGTAGAGTAATTCCAGGAGTGTGCAGGGAGTAAAGAGGAAAGACTCAGAATAATGCAAGTAAAGTAAAATCATCAAGAAAGACTGTTAAGTTTTAAAACATGTGATTTTGTTATGCACGCAGCAAGCCGAAGTGGTTTTTTTTTACTTTGGTTCTCCCTAGGGGAAAATGCACACTGACAAAGGATAGTAGAAAAGGGTGGCCGCTTGGATACAGAAGGTTTCAATCCCAGTTCCTCCTAGGCCAGAAACTGGGCAACAAAAACAAATTGATTATAATCATGCCTAACAGTTATTGAAGCTTAAAGTGAGTCAGACACCAATCAAAGTGTTCTATGTATATTAACTCACTTAATTCTGTGAGGTGGTCAAGTGTTTAGAAGAATAGGTTCTGGAGCCACACTGCTTGGTTTTAGAAACTCTCCCATTTGTTAGCTGGGCAAGTTCCTCTTCGGTATGATTATCATACAATGGCATCGCCCTCCTAGGTTGCTCATGAAAATCAATGATCTAATTCTAAGATTAGGCATGTAGAACATTGTTTGACACAAAGTAGATGCTCAGTTAATGTCTGCTATTTTTATTCCCATTTTACATTTAGGAAACAGAGACACAGAAAGTCTGTTTGCTAGAGATGTGGCAATTCATATCTAATGAATGAACCTATAATATCTGGCCCTTTGTAAATATTTCATACATGAGTTACTTCTCATTTTATAATAAACAAAGAGGTCACTGTGAAAACAACTCTCCCTTTGGTATCCAAATTGTGATTTGCCCAAACTTAACACAAAGCATTCCAAGTGTAGATTTCTAATAGAAAACATTTAAATAGTTGTCAGTTATTATTTTTTCCTTCCTCTTGCAGTCCTGTCATAAATCCAGAGCACATCAATAAGTTATACAGATTGAATAAAGACCTATATTCTACAATAACCGTTATATTAAACCACCTTTCCAATAACAATCAGTTTCCCGATCTGTAAAATAGGAAACCCAAACTGCCCCCCCCAAAAGCAGAGCACTTTCAGGGTGAATTCCCCACTGTCCAGGTTCTGCTCTACGGGCTGGGTATCTCAAAACTTGACATTGAGCAGAGAACACAGCCATCTCTTACAGACAGACTTCCCTTAACCAAGCTCATGATTAAGACCCTTGGACAAAACCAGAATGTCGAATGATCAATTACAAAGAGACATAGCACACCAAGCAGGCCGGAGACTAGATTACTTGATGGCAATACTCGCTTCCTGTAGACCAATCTGCATGGGACGCCAGATTGTAATTAGAAGGCTGCTTGGTGAATATAAAACCGGAAAGAAGGCAGACCCAGCCATCTCCAGAGTAATCAGAATTGAAGAGTTCATATTGAGGCCAGATGGGGCCAGTCCTTTGCTCTGCAGATAGCTTCTCCGAGACAGGGTTTACCCTTCCTCTGAGGCTAATTAACCCATTTCTGAAGGACTCATTCTTTCTTCAGCTCTGTGAATAACTATAAGCCTGTTACAGTCAAGTTTTAAGGGCCTAGAAGCTGTCCCATCCTTTCAGGTAATTTGTCTATATGTGTAATCTGATTCCTTTTATGTTTATTTTGCATTTTAGCTCTCTTAGAAGAAAATCTCCTTTCCAAAGTTCAAAGCTCATAGGTAGGTACATCCCTATTTTTCCCAAATACCAACAGTAAGATCATCACCTCATCTAACATAAAACAATTCTCCAAAAATGTAATCCCCTTTCTTAAAGCCCCTCTTCCTGAGGTCAACAACAGTTTACCTCCCAATGGCAGTTAGAAGTCCCCAGAAGTGTTCCTGGGGACACTAAGGGTCAGTTCATTCATTCACTCATTTAACTTCTATTTACTGGGTTTCTATTATGTGTCAAGCACTGAGAAATGCACTGTGGGTCAACAGGATGTGAACGACATGGACTCTGCCCACCCAGATCTCTGAGCACTTGAAGCAAACACTAATCATTTACTGCAATCCCACCAGAGAAGGTAAAATTACAAACTGAGAAAAGTACCCTGATGGAAAAAAGCAATACAATTCTTTGAGAAAAGTAATGAGCTGACCCAGCGAGGAGGGTTAAAAAGGCTTCCCTGAAGAAATGACATTTGAGCAGAGGTTGGGAGGAGACTAGCAGGCATCAACTGACAGAGCAGAGAGTGGCTGAGAGGCTTTAGGGGAGAGGGGGCCGTTTCAGATGACGGCAATGGCATTACAAAAGCCTTGAGGCTTTCAGACAGTGAGCAGCCCACACATAGGAGGAATCTAAAGATCAGAGATGTTGAAGGATGAGCCATTGGGCAAAACAGTCATAAGACATGTAGGATAGGTAGGAAGGAGCTGGCCACAGTGGACCTTGCCACACAAAATACAGTTTTTGATCTTTATCCTGGGTTGAAGAGTTTTAGGGTGAGTTGATGATTCTTGATCAGATTGGGACCTCTAAAGATCACTCTGCCTATGGACTGAAGAATAAGTTGGAGGGGGCTAAGGAGGAGGCTGGGGCACCAACAAGAAGCGATCATAGCGGTCCAGGCAAGAGGTGTTGGTTCTTTAGGCTACAGTGATTAGCAGAGATGAAGAGAAATGGACAGGACTGAGATACTATGAAAATAAATGTCCATTAGCAGGCAATGGGTAAGAAAAAACTGTCCCACTGTGTAGACATACTACTCAGCAACAAAAAGGAATGGACTATACTCAACAACAAGACAGAAACTTGGGGGTGCAGAAAAGGGTAATTGACCAGGAAGAGGCATGAGGGAACTTTGTGGTGGTGAAATTTAAATTGTGTTGGAGATTACACAGGCATATAAATTGTTCAAAATTTATCAAAATGTATGTTTAAATGGTTATATTTTATCATATGTAAAATAGATCTCAATAGGGTTGATTTTTTTTTTTAAAAACCAGTGTAGCTTAATTATTAAACATATGGATTTTGGAATCGTATAGACATGGGTTTGAACTCTAGTTCTACCATTAGTAATTATGCCATTCTAGGAAAGTCGATAAAATGGGAAGGCAGGATGGCTGTTCTTAGGATCAAATCACCCGGTTTAGCAGACTGTTAAATACAAAGGCAAGAGGGCCTATCATTCAAGTTTCATTCCTTGACCCAGTGGGAGCACTAGATCAAGGAATGAACATTTCCTGAGTGTGTCCTATTATTAGACATATGCAAGGCCCTTTACAGATGTTGTCTCATTGATCCTAAGGAAAACTCGTAAGAGATGGCTAGTATTCCTTTAGCTTAGAAATGTAGAAATAGCCCAGGAAACAGTAACTTGGCCAAGGTCATTCACAGAGTGAACAGGGAGCCAAGGTCCTTGCAGTGGTGAGAGAAAGCTGCCTTAGACCCACCTTAGTGACCTGAAAGCATACTGGAGGGTCCCTTCAGGGGATTTTCCAAAAAGCAGCACTTAAACACAGGTAGTCTGAGAGATGATTCTAGATGTCACATGACTAGACATTAGTTATCTTGCTTTGATTGCATTCATTGTTAAGGTTACTGTCTTAGTCCTTTCAGGCTGCTATTACAAAATACCACAGACTAGTTAACTTATAAACAACAGAAATTTATTTCTCACAGCCTCTCTGGAGGCTGGAAGTCTGAGATTAGGGTGCCAGCATGGTCAGGTGAGGGCCTTCTTCTGAGTTGCAGAGTTCTCATTGAATCCTCACATGGTGGAAAGGGACAAGAGAGCTCTTAGGCATTAATCCCATTCATGATAGCTCGACCCTCATGACCTAAACACCTCCTAAAGGCTGTACCTCTTAATACCATCCCATTAGGCTTTAGGATTTCAACCTATGAATTTGGAGGGGACACAAACAGTCAGACCATAGCAGTTACCTTCCACTTATGTGAATGATAGTGGTTTTCAATATATGGCGAAAAATTAAATTTCTTTTAAAAATAAGTTTATTTAAGCTTTTTTAAATGAGTCAAATTAAAACTATGAAGGAATTGATAGTATAGGCACTACTTGGATATGTCAAAATTGTTAAGAAGGTTTGAAATGTTTGAAGCTTGAGAAAGGCTGGGCCAGCCCAAGCAGAGAAGTGCTAAGGCCCCAAGATGCCAGGAAGGTGGTCCAGGGATGCACAGGGGATTCAGGCTGGGGCTTTGGTGCCTTTAGACAGCCTGAGAAGAGAGTTTATGCTCATATCACTATTCCCATTTGAGTGGCTTTGAGACAGCTAGGGACAAAGCTTGGGCCCTGGAGAAGGAATCAAGATGGGGAAGAGAGAGGGACACAGGGGGAGGGGAGTGGGAGGACATAGGAAAAGAGCTGGAGCAAATGATAAACCAGAGTCTCTCAATGCCAGTCAGGACACCAGCGCTATTATCTTTTCACTTCACCTAGGACAGCTTTGTGGGGAAAGCCAAAACAGCTCAAAGCTTTTCTTAGGATATTGTTTTCCTCTATAAACTAGGAAGAATCCAGCTGTGAAATGATCGTTTTCAGAAACAAAAGAATTAAAATAATGAATCTTCTTGTACTTTCAACTTCACTCCATCACTGTCCAGGTAGCTTTTGAGGATGAGGCAAGAGACAATAGAGTAATTGTTCCTAGAAAAGACAGTGACGCTCTGCAAATTGAAATCCACTGTCTCACACCCAGCATTGTGTTTTCCAAGCAAAATCTTTGCAGAGCAGCTGGATTGCACACATGATATATTCTTCTTATAAGCCAGGACTGTTCTGTTTTTGTTTTTTTTTTTTCCTAGTCTCATACCCAAACTAACCCTTAGGGGATTTTAAAAATGCTTTCGAATTTATTCTATGCCCTGTTTTCACTCCTGTTTCTCTCCGTGGTCCCAGCATGTTCCAGCTTAAGATTTGGTCAAATTATCTTCTAAGTAAAGCTTCTAGATTCTATTCCAATACTCTTACCACCGTCACACCCAAACACACTATCTGTGCCCAGGTTCTCTAGACAGAGATCCTACATTCACCTACGGAGAGGAGAAAGGAGAGAGTTAGAAGCCTCTTTAGACCTGCAAAGGAGTCTGAAGCATGAAAGGGCAGGAGTAGAGATAAGACAATGAGAAGTGACCAGACTTCAGTGCCAGACATAGACGGGTCCCAGGAGAAAGAAGCAACAAACTATACCTTACAGGTGGAATCTTTAGGGGATAAAGAAAAAGATTATAAACCAGGGTTCTGTAGGGTCACATGAGGTACTTCTGGAAAACTCTTGGTTCAAAATGGACACTGAATGAAGGTTTGCTGATTGGATCAATAAATGTATGAAGGTTGCCTAAGCTAGAGCCTGCCTAAGCTAAGCAGGCTCAAGAAAAGAGAAGATAGGGAGCTCACCATCCAGAAGCTTATTCTTATGCTTTCCAGTTTCAATCAAATGTGGGTTGAAAGTTAGAGGTCAAAATAGGTATCTTAGCCCCATTGTCGAAACCTGTGTATTAGATCAGTATGAGACATGGCATCTCTCCTCCTGTATTTTACAATAAAGACCATGTAAGCTTTAAGGGCTTTCTAAGATTAAAGAAGCTAAAACTCACTAACAGAAAGAGAAGTAAGAACATGATATGGGATAATTTCCATAAGAACTGGTAAAAATACCCTAAGAATTTGAGTGGTTATTGTCGAAGGTAGCACTCACTCTTTCAGGGAGCATCTATTGAGAGGCTACTACACACCTCACAGTTGATGCAGGACAGATGCTTGGTCCTGAACTGTTGTGTGGCAGACAGAGAGAACTGGGTGAAGAACCAGGAAACATGAATCTGAGCCCTAGCTCTGACACTCAGTGACTTTGGGAAAGGGCATTCCAGGCAGAGAATAACTTGTGAGCCATCCCAGAGAGACAAGAAACAACATATGAGTTCAAGAAACGATAAGCAGCATGGTGTTCAGTAAAAGCATCAGGTAGAGATGGCAAGATTTTAGGCTAATATGTAGCAAGTGCTCAATAAATATTTGTTGAATAAATGAATGAGAAGTAGACAGAAACAGATCACAGAAGACCTTATATTCATTCTACGCTAAGAAACTTGGATTTCTTGGGTGCTTGTAGGCAATGGAGACTCACCGATGGGAGAGGGCTTTACTCAGACTTAGATTATAGCTAGATGCATGCTATATGGAAAATTAATTTAGGGAGACAAGAAATAACACAAAAAAACAGTTAAGGGTCTGTGGTCCTGAGACTTCCTTGGTGGTCCAGTGGGTAAGACTCCGTGCTCCCAACGAGGGGGCTCCAGGTTCGATCCCTGGTCGGGGAACTAGATCCCACATACATGCCGTACCTAAGAGTTCACATGACGCAACTAAGAGTCTGCATGCCGCAACTAAGAAGCCTGCATGCCACAACTAAAGATCCTGTGTGCCACACTAAGACCCAGTACAGCCAAAAATAAATAAGTAAATATTAAAAAAAAAAAAGAGTCTATGGTCCTGTGTGGAAGAAGAGCAAATGCCTTGGAGAAATCAGAGCTAAAACAGACAGCACCTGGCAAGTAATCAGATAGGGAGTATAAGTAGAAGAAAAATTGAATCATGGGCTTTTAGGGTAATAACGTACTTGACCAATTTATATAGAAAGTGCATGAAGAACAAGTGTAGAATGGAAACTGGTAAATTTGGCTTTGGACACACTGAGTGGAACATCCAGGTGGAAATAAACCATAGCTAACATTTACTGAGCTCTTTCTATGGACTGAGAGTTATTCTAAGCCCCCTGCACACGTGAGCTCATTTAACCTTCACAACAGCCCCCATGAGGTCTGTACAATGATTAATGCCATTTTTTAGAGAAGGAAAACAAGGTACAGAGAGTTTAAGTAAGTTCCCAAAGTTCCCAGACTGGTAAGTGTCAGAGTCAGACTCAAACCCAGACCATCTATCTCTAAATCCCTCTTTCTCAATCTCTGTGCAAATACATAGATATGTATTTGCCATATAGTGAAGGCCCAGAGCCCTCCCCCTATCTCTTCTTGTAGAAACAGAACTCAAAAAATTATCAAATTAAAGTGATGATTTTAAGCGCACAAAATGCAAGAATTCCAACCATCAGATCGTGAATGCCATTATTGTTGGTGATTTAACACAGTTAAATTTCAATCTAAAAAAAAAAAAATTTCAATCTACATTTTAATACACATCCAGTCTTCAAAGCAAGACATAATGTTATTTTTATATTCATTTGTCGTCATGGTTTTTTATATTATTTATTGAGAGTAAATTAAATAGCATATGGTCATTTGCTAAATAGAGAAAAGTTAAACTGGTCCCTATATGTATTGTAAATACTATTACAGGACATATTAAAATATATTTCAATATAACCTTTAATAATATACCACTCATATTGATTTTTAAATTAACTTCTTTGCTTTCTAGTTACTTTGCAAAAATAATACAATGACTTTTTCTTTTAATTCCTAAGAGGTTTTGTGAAATTATATATTATAGTGAAATGGGTTTGAGTTTAAAAAGGTCAGGAACTACTGATTGGCACCAAGATATTTCTGCCATTTTAGGACGTGTTTCATAACTGAGAGACCTCCATAAACAACTACAATAAGAAAAAATCTGACAAGGGGGGAAAGCGGTGGGTAGGGGGGTGGGATGAATTGGGAGATCTGACATATATACACGAATATGTATAAAATAGATAACTAATAAGAACCTGCTGTATAAAAAATAATAATAAAATTTTAAAAAGAAAAAATCTGAGAACTTTTCCATACCGATGCTTGTGGTGGAGGGTTCATTTTTGACTGGTATACTCTACTGTGTGACTAACCACGATAGGGACACAGCTGGGGATTTTGTGGATGTGCTCGGCTGATGAGCTGCTGTGTTCGAAGCTCAATGCCATTTTCATTTGACTTTAATCCTTCACAGATCAAGACACAGCAGCCCTCTTTGAAAAGCCAGGTTTAATAGAATGCATTCGTGACACATTCTCAGAAATGGAGTAAAACACTTTTATTTCCTTTCCTGGTTACCAAAGACTCTAGAACTTACTGTAATTTCAACAGCAGCCAAAAGGAAGGCCTTTTTCTCTTGACCCTTGGCTGATCCTTTCTTTCACTTCCACGAATTTTCTCCCTCTTTCTGGCTATGGCATAAGTTTTGTTCTCCTTGAGATTCAGCCTTCAATAGAAAACTGAATTCAGGCAGGGTAATAGAGTGATTATAAAGCTCACTCACGACTCTTGAGCACTTGAAGTACGGTTACAGTGACTGAGAAACTCAGTTTTTAATTGTATTTGATCTTTATTTAAACATCAACTTTAAAATTTATACCAAATTTAGTTATTGATGAATTTCTGAGTATGTGTGGAACAATTTGGATATATGAATCTACTTTTTCAACTGTAAATTTTCTGAAATCTAAATGTACATCAAATATTTCCAATGAAAATTTAGTCTCCAAACTGAGATGTGCTGTAAGTGTTAAATAAACACCAGATTTTGAAGACAATACAAAAAAATAATGTAAAATGTCTCATTAATAATTGATTGTATGTTGAAAGGATAATATTTTGGCTATAGGGGGTTGAAAAATATATATTATTAAAAATATATTTACATGTTTCTCTTTACTTTTTTAATGTGGCTACTAGAACATTTTAAACTGTATGTGTGGGGACTTCCCGGGCGGTCCAGTGGTTAAGACTCCGTGCTCTCAATGCAGGGGGCCCAGGTTCAATCCTCGGTAAGGGAACTAGATCCCACATGATGCAACTAAGAGCCCGTGTGCCGCAACAAAGATCCCATATGCTGCAACTAAGACCCGGTGCAGTCAAATAAATAAATAAATATTTTAAAAATAAATAAATAAATTATATGTGTGGCTCTCATTATTTCTATGAGATAGTGCTGGTCTACAGCAAGGGCAATGATGTCAGAGAGAATTAGCTCCCTCTGTTTACTGGCTGTATGACTGTAAGTAAGATACTTGACCTCGATAAGCCTTGTTACTCATCTGTAAACTGGGGGAAATATTACTATCTTCTGAATAGGCCTGTAGTGGATTTTATATCAGACCATGAACAAAAAGCTTATCACAGTGGCTGGCTCATAGTAAAATATTCTGTAAATGTTCACTTTTATTGTTGTTGTTGTTGTCATTACTCTCTAACAATCATCCAAATGTTTAGCAAAAGAGTACATCAAAATAAATGTTGGTCACCTGTAGCTTAACTATTATCTCATGACCAGATAGAGCCACCTCATTTTCAAAATACAAATAGGGACTTGAAGTCAAGATACAGGAGTTTTTCTCATATTTGTGAATTTATTTTCATGAAAAATCACATCTTCAATTGATGAAATGCTTTTATTTAAAACAACGAAATTACTTGAAACCAGACTTTCCTGCAAAATCCAGGGCATGAGGTTTACTCCTAAAAAATACTGCTACACAATATCTCAAAGAACCCAAACTCAGCAATCTTCATTCAGACTCAATTTTGATGGCTAAAGTTTTATTTATAGCCACTTTTTGGAGGGACAGGATTAAAAAGACTAAATAAATAGTCTGGATATACATTAGGGACTTCTGCTTCCAGAAAAATGGAGAAGTACTTTTCCCTATTGCTCCTGATAAGTACAACTAAAATCCCTGGCCCTTATTCATAAATCAAACATAAGACTCTGAAAGGTAGAAAGAAAAAGGCAGACCACTAGGGACCCCAGCACCCAAGAAATAACATGATGGTAAATTCCCTGGGTTTCCTCATTACCTTATGTATCCCAAACTTGGAGCCAGACACACAGAATGCCAATGGGTACAAACAAAGAAAGTCTCCAAAGCAACAACAACAAAACCCTGCTGTCTCCAGCCAAAGGACCAGGAAAGGAGAAGTCTAGCGAGAGAGAGAACTTCTAAACAATACCACTCTCACAACACTGTAAAGCAACTATACTCCAATAAAAATTAATAAAAAACAATAACCACTCTGTTCCAGCCAACACCACAGAAAAAACTTTGAACCCACCTCCATCCATGCTAGCAAAGATCAAGCATGGAGTCTGGACTTCCGCCTGTGGTAATGGGGCACCTCTACCCCCTACTGGGGGGGTGTTGGGGGAGGTCTAGTGGAGATGCAAGACTTTCATCACTGTCCAGCAGTAACAAGGTCACTCCAACCCCTGTGGTATCAGTAGAAGTCACATGGGGAGCTGGAATTCCCACCTATACCCAGCAGTAAAGAGGAACCGTGCCTGTCCTCAAGTGTCAGTGGAGGCTGAGTGGGAAGCCTCTACTTCTACCCTCACCAGGCATTAATGAAGAGATGACCAACTTCCCCCAATCAAAGTGGTATTAGAGGATGTCAGCTAAAGCAGAAGGTTTAAGTAAGATCCAGAGTATCATAACATAATACCCAAAATGTCCAGGTTTCAGTCAAGAATCATTCATCATGGTAAGAACCAGGAAAATCTCAACTTGAATTTAAAAAGACAATCAATAGATGCCAATACCAAAATAACAGATATCAGACTTATCTGGCAAATATTTTTAAACAGCCATTGTAAAAAATGTTTCAATGAGCAATTATGAACATATTTGAAATAAATGAAAAAATAGAAAGCTTCAGCAAAGAAATAGAAAATTTAAGGAAGAATCAAATGGAAATGTTAAAACTGAAAAATACAATAACTGAAATTAAAAACTCAGTGGATGGGCTCAACAGCAGAATAGAGAGGACAAAGGAAAGAAACAGTGAACTTGAAAATAGGATAATGGAAATTACCCAATCTGAAAAACAGAAAGAAAATACACTGAAGAAAAAAATGAACAGAACAACAGAGACCTGTGGACTATTTAAAAAAAAAAAAAATCTAACATTCATGTCACTGGAGTCCCAGAAGGGAAAAATAAAAAGGTGGGGCTGAAAAAGAATTTATATAAATAATGGCTGAATATCTCAAATTTGGCAATAGACATAAACCTATAGATGCAAGAAACTCAGTGAACCTAAACAGGATGAACCCAAAGAAATCCATGCCAAGACACATCATAGTCAAACTTTGAAAACTAAAGACAAAGAAAAAAATCTTGAAAGCAGAAAGAAACACCACCTTACCTATAAGGAAAACAATTCTAATGATAGCAGATTTCTTATCAGAAATCATGGTGGTTAGAAGGAAGTGGCCCAACATTTTTCAAACACTGAAGGGAATGAACTGTCAACCCAGAATTCTGTATCCAGGGAAAATATCCTGCAGGAAAGAAGGAAGAATTTAGCCATTTTCAAATGAAGGGAAACTAAGAGGATTTGTCACCATCAGATATACTTTAAAAGAATGGTTAAAGGAAGTTCTCTAATGGAAAGGAAATGATAAAAGAAGTAATCTTGGAACATCAGGAAGGAAGAAAAAACAACAGAAAAAGTAAAAATATGAATAAATACAATGCATTTTCCTTCTCCTCTTGAGTTTTCTAAATTGACACATGAAGCATTAATGATAACACTGTCTGTTGTGGTTCCAAATGCATGTAGATGGATTATTTAAGGCACTTATAAACAGGTAGGGTAAAAGGACAGTAGGGGAGGTAAGATTTCTACACTTCACTTGAACTGGTAAAATTATAATACCAGTAACTGTTATAAGTTATGTATATGAAATGTAATACCTAGAGCAACCACTTAAAAAGTTATGAAAAGAGAAACACTATTAGTAAATCAAATCAAAATTCTAAAAAATGTTTAACAACCCATAGGAAGGTAGGGAAAAAACAGAAACAAACAAAAACATAGTGAAAACAAAAACATAGTGAGAACAAAACAAATGGAAAACAAAAAAATTAAATGAAAGACATAAGCTCTACCATGTCAATAATTACATAAATGGAAAAGTTCTCATACATCAATTATAAGATAAAGATTGGCAGGGTGGATTAAGAAACATGACCCAAATATATGCTGTCTATAGAAAACTCATTTCATGTACGGTTGACCCTTGAAAAATGCGGGGGTTGGGGAACTGACACTCCATGCAGTAAAAAATTCCATGTATAACTTATAGTTGGCCCTCTGTATACACAGTTCCTCCTTATCTGAGATTCCTCTGTATCCATGGTTTCACATTTTCGGATTCAACCAACTGTGGACCATGTAGTACTACAGTACTTACTATTTTTTTTAAAATCTGCATATAAGTGGACCCATGCAGTTCAAACCCATGTTGTTCAAGGGCTGACTATATAATGAAGTAGGTAGTTTGAAAGTAAAAGGGTAGAAAAAGATATATCAGGCAAACATTAATAAAAGGAAAGCTGGAGTGGCCATAGTAATATCATATAAAGGAGACTTCAGAGCAAAGAAAATTATCAGAGATAGAGAAAGACATTATTACATAATGATAAAAGTGTCAACCCAACAAGAAAACATAGCTATCTTAAGTGTGCATGCAACACACAACATAATTACAAAATATATGGAGCAAAAACTGATAGAATTGAAAAAACAGACAAATCCACAATTATAATTGTAGACTTCAACACCTTTTCTCAACAAGTGATAGAATAGCCAGATACAAAATCATCAAAGATGTAGAAGAACTCAATAACACAATTAACCAACGGGACAAACTGATATTTATAGATTACTCCACTCAACAATAGCAGAATACACATCATTTTCAATCACCCGTGGAACATAAATCCAAATAGACCATATCCTGGGCCATAATACCAACCTCAAAAAATTTAAAAGAAATGAAATTATGCAGTGTGTGTTTTCTAACCATAATGCAATCAAACTAGAAACTAATAACAGACAGATAACAGGAATATCTCTAAACACTTGGGAACTAAACAACACATTTCCAAATACTTCAGGGGTAATGAGAAAGTCTCAAGGGAAACTTTTAAAAAAATACATTGAACTGAATGAAAATTAAAACACAACATATCAAAATTTGTGGGACACAGCTAATGCAGTACTTAGGGAGAAATTTATAGCACTAATGCTAACATTAGAAAAGAGGAAAAGTGTCAAATCAATAATAGAAGCTCTCGCCTCAAGAAATTAATAAAAATAAAAGCAAAATAAACCCAAAGAAAGCAGAATGAAGGAAATAATTTTTGAAAGAGCAGAAATCAATGAAATTGAAAACAGAAAATAGAAAAAAAGGAAAATCACTGGAACAAAAAGCTGGTTCTTTTAAAAGATCAATTGACAAACCTCTAGCAAGACTGACAAAGAAAAAAAGACACAAGTTGCTAATATCAGGAATAAAATAGGATTTTTACTTAGACATTACTACAATTACTGTAGACATTGCAGATGTCAAAAGGTTAATAAGGGAATAGTACAACCAGCTCTACACACATAAATTTGACAACTTAGATGAAATGGGCCAATTCTACATAAAGTACAAACTACCACAACTTATCCAATATGAAATAAATAATTTGAATAGCCCTGTAAATATTGAGAAAATTGAATTCATAATTTTAAATCTTCTGAAAGAAATCTTCAGGCCCAGTTGTCTTCATTGGAGAATTCGACCTAACATTTAGAGAAGAATTAACACCAATTCAATACAATCTCTTCCAAAAACCAGCAGAGGAGGGAATATACAGGTTATTTATCAGTTTAACTTGGTCTCTTTGCTCCAGCACAGCTGTCTTCTTTCAGCTCTGGAACATACAGGGGAAGAATGAACCCATGCTGCTGCCTTTAACCAGGATGCTTTCCAATCAAGCCCACTGGCCCCTCAGATCTCAGCTTATTCAGCACACATGTTACTTCCTCAAGGAAGCCCAGAGTAGAGGAGTGCTCTGTCTTATGCACTTAGAGCCCCTGGGATATTTTCTCTGTGGCACTTACTGCAATTTTAACTCCCTATTTGCAACAAAATGTCTAAGGTCTGCCGCTCCTTCTACTCTAGTCTAGGCTGAAAACTACAAACTATATGAGAGTAGGAAATCAGACTGCCTTATTCTTTCTCTCTCTCTCTCTCTCTCTCTCTCTTTCTCTCTCTCTCTCTCTCTCTCTTTGGCTTGGAGCCCAGTGTCTGGGATCCAGACATCATTAGATCAATATTGAGTGAATACACACTCAGGGTCCTGCAGAGAAACAGAACCAATAAGGTGTGTGTATGGGGGTTGGGGGGAGAGAGATTGATTCTTACAAGGAGCTGGCTCAGGTGATTCTGAAGACTGACAAGTCCCAAGACCTATAGGGTGAGTTGGCAAACTGGAGACCCAGAAGCTGATGGTATAGTTTCAGTCCAAGTTTGAAGGCTGGTAGTCTCAGGACCCAGGAAAAGGCAATGTTTCAGTTCAAGCCTAAAGGCATGAAAAAGCCAATGTCCCCAGCTCTAAGGTGGTCAAGCAGAAGGAATTCTCTCTTACTTAGAGGAGGGCCAGACTTTTTATACTATTTAGACCTTCAACTGATTGGATGAGGCCCCCACCTACACTAAAAAGGACAATCTGCTTTACTCAATCCACCAATTTAAAAGTTAATCTCATCCAGAGAAGGGAACCCTCTTTCACTAATAGTGGGAATATAAATTGGTATAGCCACTATGGAGAACAGTATGGAGGGTCCTTAAAGAACTAAAAATAGAGCTACCATATGATCCTGCAATCCCACTCCTGGGCATATATCCAGAGAAAAACATGGTCTGAAAGGATACACGCACCACAAAATTCATTGCAGCACTGTTTACGATAGCCAAGACATGGAAGCAACCTAAATGTCCATCAGCAGAGGAATGGATAAAGAAGTTGTGGTATGTATATACAATGGAATATTACTCAGCCATTAAAAAGAATGAAATAATGCCATTTGCAGCAACATAGATGGACCTAGAGATTGTCACACTGAGTGAAGTAAGTCAGACAGAGAAAGAGAAATATCACTTATATGCAAACCTTAAAAAAATGATACAAATGAACTTATTTACAAAACAGAAACAGACTCACAGACTCAGAGAACAAACTTATGGTTACTAGGGGAGAAGAGCTATGGGGAGGGGTAGTTAGGGAGTTTGGGATTGACAAAAAAAAAAGTTGTATATCACTATATTGTACACCTGTAACTTATATAATATTGTACATCAACTGTACATCAATTTTTTAAAATGGTTGAAAAAAAAGTTAATCTCATCCAGAAACACTCTCACAGAAAAACCCAGAATAATATTTGATCAAATACCTGGGACATCCTAGTCCAGTCAAGTTGACACATAAAGTTAAACATCACATTAACAATAAATGAATATAGAAAAAAAGATTTGTTTGTGTAATTAATATATTAAGTATAATAGCCTATGGTCAGAGTTTACTTTTATCTTTTGGCTGAAAAGTAAAGAGTCACTAATTCATCAATGAATTCATAGTCATTAGCTAGGTTTTCATCTTAAATGATATAAAAATAATAATAACTATCATTAAGTATTTTTCTTTGTGTCTGTAATCTCTAATCCTTCCAACAATTCTGGCAGGTTCAAAGAGGTTGTATAACATGTCCAAGACCACACAGACAGGTAACAGCAAAGCCATGACAGAAACCCAAATCTGTCTTCAGATCTCAAGCTTTTACCAACTTAAATGCTTCCCATTAAGAAAACAAAGCCAAGAGAATTACCCAAAATTGAGAAACAGCTCAGCCATTTTTTGAGCAAGTGACTTAACCTCTTTAAGCCCCAGTTTCCTCCATTTGTTAGAAAAAGGTAGAAGTTCTCTTGTTATGGTATTGCAGGAGGATTAATAGAGCTAAGACTGTGAAGAATTTAGCACGAAGCCTGGGCACAGTAAATGCTCGTAAATGTTAACTTGTAACAGCAGTTGCTCCAATTCCATTGACTCAACTGGCATCTGCTCTTGCAGGCTTTCAGGCCCCCATTAAATTCTCCTTGAGGACTGGCGGGGTACCAGGGACAGGGCAGCTCACAGGTGTTCACAGTTTAGTTCCCCTGCCACAGCCTTTTCATGGCTCAGTCCTCTTTCCCTCCATCTCTGCTGGCCCCCAAACACACCCCACACACAGACACACATATACATTTTCCTCCCCTCATTTAAGCAGCCCCATCTGTTCCAGGAGTCCCCGGGGCCAGGCCAGGGGTCATTATCTGAGACTGGCACCAAACCATCCTTCTTTTTCCTTCCTCCTCCCCTTAGCAGACCTTTTCAACCCAAGCAAATCAGCTCGAGCTAATAGATGCCTGCAGGTTACCAGGCCCACCAGCTCATCATTCCTGCGCAAAGCATCTGAATCCCGGCTAAAGCCCAACCCAGTCATAATACTGGGCACAATAATATAATTTGTCATCAATTTATATTCTACCTAAGTGCTTCTCTGCACCAGGTTCTTATTTCAAATGTCAAGATCTGCCTGTCCTATAGTTTTCCATTTTTATTTTATTAACTTGTTTTATTCTTTCTATGATACTTCTTTTTTTTAAGATTTTTTTTTTTGATGTGGACCATTTTAAAAGTCTTTATTGAATTTGTTACAATATTGCTCCTGTTTTATGTTTTGGCCTTTCGGCCACGAGGCACGTGGGATCTTAGCTCCCCCCACCAGGAATCGAACCAGCACCCCCTGCATTGGAAGGCAAAGTCTTAACCACTGGACTGCCAGGGAAGTCCATATGATACTTATTTTTAAATATTAATTTGCTCAAACAATAATAAAAATACTAATAAAAATGTTCTAATTACTCAAATTCCACCATTCTAATAAATTGTTTTACTTTTAGCAAAACACTTCTTCCAACCTTTGTCAGTGTGCATAAATCATATAAATAGATATAAAACATACGCACACAATATATACACATATGTATATATGTGTGCATGTTTTATAATATAATATATGATAATGAAATAGATTCAAATTCCCATTCCTTTTTTTTCAATAACAATGAATATATTTTACGGCACAGCATAGCAATATGAAACAACAATGCAAAGATATAAGTCTTATAGCTGTCAAATTAGTAAGCCTCAAGCTCCCCAGTCAATCAAAAATAGAGTTTGGGGTATTATTCTAACATATTAGATTTAAATTCATTTCTATGCTATAATATTCTATTAAAATGAATTCAGTTTTCCCCCTGTGTTGTTGTATACTAAAGTAAAATACACGTTTACTGTACGAATGAAAGGGGCATCCCATTACTTTTCAATACTTACATTGAATTTTCACTAATTCTCCAGCCTGCTCATTTTCAAAAACAGCAATGTTTCTGATAGATTTGCAATCATCAGCTCAACCTAACAAAATATTTAAGCCAAAGACATTTTTAATGCTATTTTCCCTGTACCTTACTCATTGGTTCTCCTTGTTGATAAAACAAGCTACTAAATATAGGAAAATTGTGCTTATTCTAAATTTGAAAAAAAAAACAAATTGGGGAAACCTACCTACTCTTCCCTTTGAGGGCAAAATCCCAAGTTGGCTTCTCCTGGGTTGATCTTGATACATGTTCTGCTCTCCATACATGGTGGGGCAGGTGCCAGGGATTGTTTTTCTAGCCATGATGATAGATTTGCAGTGGTTATCTACACACTCTCACCAGTTCCAAGGACAGGTCAAGAGAACACTTTTGATAGGACTGGCCAGGTTAGAGTACAGGTTGAGACCAGGAAAGAACAGAAAACAAACCAAACAATACAGAGATTGACCCTTTGGCCTTTTTCATCAAGACCCCTGGACTCAGACTTTCCCCTCCACCACATGGCCACTCTATGTGGTTGGCAGTCAATTTAAACCTGATGACCAAAACTTCAGGGTTAACCTGAAGAGAGCTCTCTCACTGCTATTTTGTTCCAATGGAGTTCAAAACATTTTCAATTCTTTTGTACACTTTGCATGCACAGAAAAATTTCTAAATACATAAAGTCTCTGAAAAGTAATACATGTCAATTCCTGGAATGAAAATATGAACTTATCCCTTAACAATAATCCATATGAGAAATAAAACAACAGTCCTGTTTAAGGGAAAGTTTTGCTGCAGGTCGGGTTCCCTGGGAAACAGGCTCAGAGATGGAGAATTGCCTGCAGGAGGTTTATTAGGGAATGATCTTGGCATTGACATCTGTGCAGAAACAAAAGCTGCCGATTAAGGAAGAGGGAGAAGCCAAGCTGTAGTGCAGTCACAGCAGAGGTCTCTGTTATTTCCACAGGGTGCTCTGGAGCTGGGATGGCCCTGCAGAGAAGTCCCAAAATAAGGAAGGGGGGAAAAAAAAAAAGAAAGAAAGAAAAAGAAAAAAAAAAGGGAAGGGGGCTGGACCTTCCTACCCCCACATCAGCCCATCATTTTTTTTTAATCTTTACTGCATATTTTATCCTTTATTAAAATTAAATGACAATGCCAAAATAAGAGAATAATTACAAATTTACACAAATTGTTTTCTAAAAGCTTAAATTTGTCATCTAGTATCTATAATGAGAATTCCAGGTGTTACAAAGTTATAAAATAAAACTGTTCTGGCTGCTCCTAGGAAAGGGACGTGACCTTAAACAAGGTGGCTTCTCTTCACGAGGGTTATGGGAGCAGGAGGACATAGGTGCAAGCTGTCAGCCAATCACAACTGCTAGCTGCAGTCCTGAAGTGGGGGGCCTGAGCAGCACACTGCAGCGCCGACTGCAAGTGTAAATCACATACTCATTCAACTCTCACCGGGGAAATGTCAGAGTAGACCCAGCAGACAGTAAAGACCACTTCCCAAAGAAAGAGTGAGCTATTAAGAAGAAAGAAAAAAACTGATGCACCATGGAAATTTTTACCCAGAGGTAAGCCTTCATGTCACTGCCAAGACAATGCAGCGTCTTACACTCAGCACAAGACTGATCCCAGCTTCTCAGCGCCAAATTTAAAGCAATCCAGCCCCAAATCTCATGCTGGTTATACACTCTTCTCTCTGCCCCTGCCCACCACTGACAATACCTTTCCAAACACAAATGATGCAAGGGGAAATGCATTTTATGCAAGCGAGTCTACTAGCAATAGATTTACTCCATGCAACTCCGGCATATTGGTTTTTTCATGAATGCCAAGAAACAGAATGGATAGAGAAAGAAAAGTTTTATATGGAAATCTTTATGACAGACAACGGTCTATCAGTGGGTATGTCCTTGGAGCAGAGATCAAAGGTCAAATTGTTATTTCAGTCATGCGGTCATCGTGCTTTGCACATGCTGGAGATTCCCTGGAAGGATTATTTAATGGAAGAAAAGAAAGAAATCATTAGGACCTGAAAGAACTTCTGCACCTCCTACTGAATGTTAAAAAAAACAAACAAACACCATGTGAGTCTTCGTTTAAATGAGGAAGGTCAGCCTTCTGCCCAGTTATAGTATGATCATTTAAAATAACATTTTAAAAAATATATAGTTTGAGCTTAGAGGGTGGGAGGTTCGGAGAAAAGGCTTGCTTCTTGTAAGCAGTTTCCAACCTGTCGACCTGTCAAATGTCAACCCTAGGATAATGACTTCAGAGAAAGCCTTGTGAAAACAAGTTTTGCGCGTACATCTGTCTGTCTGATGTGACATCTGTGGTCACACCCTAGAGAAGGCGGCAGGATGAAAGAACTGATTGTAGGTGTTCTCTCAAATCCCTTGGCCTCACCCACCAACCCAGCCTCAGGTTTACCGAACCCCTGTAGAATCTGGCCACACTTCTATGTCTAAATATTCAGGGGGGAAGAATTTATTTTTTAATTTAATGCAGGTGAAACTCAAAGGTGGGGGAAACAAACCCACTTAGCAAATAATCAAGGCATCGAGGTCCTGCATATCGTTTATCCCTTAGGTATAAGTACAATATTCTTGCCCCCTGGTCTGGGCTGAAAATGGCCAGGCTCTTCTGGCCCTTCCAACTAACTTCTTCCAGAGGTTCGATCTAATCCCTTGCTCATGGTCCTGGGGGTCTGCCTTCCTGAGGTAAATGCATTCCTAAAAAGTTATAATGTGAACCAGTTGTTTGTAGAACAAATAATACTTTTCTGCTGACTTTCGTTCTGATTCCATAGTGTTTTTAATCACTGCTTCTCACCTATCTCTTGTGACAAGTGAGTCAATTATAAAGTGGATAATTCCTTCTAAAGTGAGCAAGCACCCCACCTCTTTTGCTTTCATCAGGAGAGGTATCTAAAAATGGTTTTCCCCTTAGAGTCCCCAACAGGGCCTGAAGCTCCCAAGCCTGCACTTGACTCCTTGCCTGCAGCTTCCAGCCTCGGCTATGCAGAGCTCACTCTTTGCTTAGGGCTCCACCCTGGTTGTAGGCTGTCTTAGTTGGCTAGGGCTGCCATAACAAATGCCACAGACTGGGTGCCTTCAACAGCAGAAATGTATTATCTCACAATGCTGGAGTCTAGACGTTCCAAGATCAAGGTGTGGGCAAGGTTGGTTTCTTCTGAGGCCTCTCTCTGGTTTGTAGATAGATGCCTTCCCCTGTGTCTTCACATGGTCTTCCATCTGTACCTGTCTGTATCCAAAGTTCTTCTTCTTACAAGGACACCAGTCATATTGAATTAGGGCCCACCCACATGACCTCATTCTACCTTAATTACCTCTTTAAATATAGTCACATCCTGAGGTACTGAGGTTTGGACTTCAACATATGAGTTCTAGTAGGACACAATGTCTACACTTAAAATACATTTGAATATTCTTCTACATAAGAGAGAGTGAGGGAAGATCATTTTATTATTTCTAAATATCTTCCAAAGTTAAGTAAAAAGTTTCTTGCGGGTATCTCATCTCTGCCCTTCTCCGAATGACCATAACACAGTGCTTCCCACAACTGAAGGTGCAGCAGAATCACCTGGAATGCTGGCTGGATGCAGATAGCATGCCCCACACCCAGAGTTTCTGGTTTTACAAGGTCTGGGGTGGGGCCTAAGAATTTGCATTTCTAACAGGGTGTGCTGTGGGCCACACATGGAGAACCACTGTGGGTCATTAGGGCGTCATGGATGATATCATCTCACATCTCCCCTCTGTGTAGACTTGCTGCACTTTGATGGTGTTGTCTCTTGTGCACCTCCCAGCACTCGGATAGTCTAGTGAGGGCGAGCACTATTGTCCTTATTTTAGAGAGGAGGCAAGTCTGGCTCAGAGTGGTTACAGGCTTGCTCAAGGTTGCACAGTCAATTAGTGGCAGAGCCTCCTGTTGGTCTTGTTCTCTCCACTAGCCCACAACCATCAGGATCAGAGAGGAAACAGAATGAAAGACAACTGGTTTTTCCCAGTCTGTAAAAATACCACTACTAAGAATGATAATAGTTATTTATTCTCTGCTGAGTGTTCATTATTTTCCAGTCACGGTTGTAGGTGTTTCACTTGTATTATGTCATTTAATTCACTCAACCATGTGAAGTAGGTGCAATTATTATGAACATTTCACAAATAAGGAGGTTAAGAAACGTACCCAAGGTCACATGACCAATAAGCAGTGAGGCCTGAACACAAACCCAGATGAGTCTGATTCTGGAGTCCACGTTCTTTTTTTTTTTTTTTTTTTTTTTTTTTTTTTGCGGTAGGGGGGCCTCCCAGTTGTGGCCTCTCCCGTTGCGGAGCACAGGCTCCGGACGCGCAGGCTCAGCGGCCATGGCTCACGG
>NC_041219.1:27278406-27318391 GCF_002837175.3 Physeter macrocephalus
TATGCGGGCCTCTCACTGTTGTGGCCTCTCCCGTTGCAGAGCACAGGCTCCGGACGCGCAGGCTCAGCGGCCATGCCTCACGGGCCCAGCCGCTCCGCGGCATGTGGGATCTTCCCGGACCAGGGCACGAACCCGTGTCCCCTGCATCGGCAGGCGGACTGTCAACCACTGCACCACCAGGGAAGCCCAAGAGCTGGGCTTTGTGATGAGAACTAGGATGGGCAGAGGAAGGCAGCTGGACCTCCCAGTAAGTGACAGGTGGGAGCCTGGGGGCACAGAGGGCCTGGAAACCTACTTGTTGCACACAAAGCTACCCAGGTGGGTAAGTTTAGCTCCGATTTTAGTGAAGCAAGTTCCCTTTGCTTCCACATGCTTGCTTAGTATTACCCCTGCTGTTCCTTGCACAGAGTGTCTAGTCTGCCCTTTTCAGTAAGCTGGTTTTTGTTGGGTTTTTTAAATGTATTACTCCAGTCCCTTTAAAGTTTCTGGGGGATAGGGGTTTTGAGGGCTACAGGGTAGCCTCAGACTTCGTGGGTGGCTTCGCAGGTATAAACAGTTTATTTGGTTCCCATGACATGTCTCTTTTAGGTCATCTACTAACATTAGCTTCTACAAGCCTGTGATTCATGTGTACGTAGCACTCCCGTATCTGCTCTCCAGATTACCCGTATCCCATCGACGGCTTCATCTGACACAGACAAAGCGTTAATTTAAGAAGGGGAGACCTTTTCTGGCACCTCCTCCGAGCCAGGAGGTGTGCTGGTGATTTATAAACGCTGCTCCACCACCTCCTCCCAGCACTTCCATGAGGTTCGTATCATCCGCCTTTACAGAAGAGCAAGGAGGAGGGCTATCTGACGTGTTCAGGTTGCACAGCCTCTCCGGGGCAGCACCGAGACACAAACTTGGGGCTTCCTCACTCTGACACCCATCTCTTTTCTCTATTTATCCTAAAGCAAAGTTGTTTCACCAGACACTGCCTAAGTGACTCAGACCCCTACCACTCTCCTCCTCCTGGCTGCTTTGGCAGTTTTAGTATATTCTGCAGTCCCTCTTCCAGGCAGAAAGGAAAGCCTAAGTCCTCAGACACTTTTCAATACCAGGGCGTCATTCAACTTCTTCCAATTCAACAAGTATTTATTAAGTATCTGCTCGGTGCCTCACTTTGCACTGGAATCAACAGCTCTGGGACCTACTGTCTGCAGGAAAGAGGAAACGTGTTATAGACTGAATGTCTGTGTCCCCCCCGCCAATTCATATATTGAAGTTCTAACCCCCAATGTGATGGTATTTGAAGAAGTAGCCTTAGATTTAGATGAGGTCATGATGGGATCAGTGCCTTCATAAGAAGAGGAGCTCTCTGTCTTCTTCAGTGCACAAAGAAGAGGTCAGGTGAGCACCCAGTAAGAAGGCAGCCATCTCCAAGCCAGGAGGGGAGCCCTCACCAAAATTACATCTGCTGGCACCCTGGTCTTAAACTTTCCAGTTCCCTGAATTGTGAGAATTAAGTGATAGTTGTTCAAGCCACTCAGTCTATGGTATTGTGCTATAGCAGCCCTTGACTGAGACTAGGGGAGAGTGGAAATGTTAGGCTTGCAGGTTCACTTCCCAGGCCAGGTCCTTGGGGCAGATATGGGAGCAGCGGATGAAGGGAGATCCCTCTGATGCACCATTTGGAAGTGTGCTACCTCTTTGGGAAAGGCCACTTAACTAAAGTAGCAGAGTTTGTCACTTTCTCTCAGGAACTCACACTTCTCTCAGCCCTTTACCATTTAAAGAGAATGTTCATAGGGCAAAACAGTTGCTGACCACCCAGGAAAGGTAGCCCTCAGGCAGTTCTCTCCGGAGTTGGGGGGGGTGGTTTGTAGCCCCTTCTGAAATCTCTGTGATGTGTTAATTTGATATAACTAACATAGAGTTTTCTATGGCAGTTACATATTAGAAAGTGAAGGACTAGATCAAAATAAGGAATCAGCTGTTTTGTGTGATATATAAGATACCAGAGCCAGATTCTTGGGTTCAAATCCTACCTCCACCACATACCAGCTGTGTGTCCTTGGGCGGCCTGTCTCACCTCTCTGTGCCACAGTGTCCTTGAAATGGGATCATAAATATATCTACCTCATGGGGCTATCAAATGAGTTAATACATATAAAGCTTTTAAAACAATGCCTGGCTCATAGCTGAATCTCAATAAATATTATATATAATATATAAATGTATATGCATACAAAGAAATTGTGTACAGAGAATCTTCAGAGTTACAGAAACAATATAAGCAAAAAACCAGTCTTCTCCTTATTGTACCTGCAGCCCCTGTCTTCCGTGTAATGTGACATAATTCCTATATCTGACGATTTGCATAAGGTGATGTTGGCTTAACTGTTGGGTCACCTGAAGGGTGTTATTAACTCCTTGTGTCGTGAAATAATAATTTAAATCTAGGACCTAAAAGGTAGAATAGCAAGTTTGGGAAACAAAGATGTGTTCCTCTTATTTCTTTTTGTCTTGTTCCTTATGGAGTTTGGTACAAAGAAATGTAATTCAGTCTCTTGCCAAGTTCGTGCTTGTTTTTTGTGCACAAGTCAATGTGGTGGGCCTTGGCCACAGGGATAAATCCAGCTAGATCTCCAGCCTCAAGGAGCTCCTGCCCTGGCATTTAGCAACTCAGTATACAACAATGGCACATGGTCTCGATTTGTCCTAGAGGATCTGGGGACAGAAGCATCCCCATAAGGAAAGATCAAAGTGGAGGATCAGGTGAAATCATATTCATATCTTCGTCAAGACCCTCCATATATCCTCCCCTTATATAGCACATGCTCAATGCCAAGCTCTTGTCTAAGTATTGATACTTTACACATATTAACTCACTGTAGCTTATAAGAACCCATGAGAAGATGTTAGTGTCCATCAGTAAGTACAATGTAAAATGGAAACTGCAAAATGTGATGAAAATATTAATGCTTATAAGTTAGAGTTAAAAGACAGAGGAACTGAATTTAGATACAATACCCTCATCCAAGCTCAAAATTATGAAAAAAAGAAGTCATCATTTCACAAAAATGCCTCAAGTGTCACTCCATTTCTAAGGTACCATGGAAGCCATGAAAACCAGGACCATTAAAAATAATAATAATTGGGGAATTGCCTGGTGGTCCAGTGGTTAGGACTGTGTGCTTCCATTACAAGGGGCATGGGTTCAATCCCTGGTCAGGGATCTAAGATCCCATAAGCCACACAGCACAGCCAAAATAATAAAAAGAATCATAATAATAATAATTGGATTAATACGATTTATGGAACATCTACTGTGATCCAAAATTGCATGTGTTTAATGTTTGTGCATAACCTAGTGCTTAGGAATGGACTCTGGACTCACACTACTTGGATATCTCAGGTATGCAATTACTACCTATGGAACTTTGAGAAGTTTCTTAACCTCTCCCCATCTCAGTTTCCTCATCTGTAAAATGGGGATAATAATTGTACCTACCTCATAGGGTTGTTGTAGGATTAATTAAGTTAGTATATATAAAAACACACAGAACAGTGCATAACACTTAGTAAAAGCAATAGAAGTGATTGCTGTTATTATTAAAATATCACAACATCCTTGTTGTTATTATACATTTTTACATAAATGTTATTATACATTTTTACATGTTTATATAGACGATTAAGTCAACCTGTACCAGGTGACCCACCCAGAATGTAGCAGGGTAAAGATTCAAACTTAGGTGTGTCAGATTCTACAGCCTGGGCTCTGAATGGGCCCATGGTGACCTTTACTCCCACTTGTAGCAGAGGGAAGTCAGACACATGCTGATGAAGTCCACTGTCTCACGGTGCACAGAAAGGCCATAACCCTTGGCATGCTCAGTTGCAACTCTCCCTGACTTTTGCCCACTTGAAGAGCCAGTCCCAAGGCAGTCTAGGGCAAAGGGGGAGGGCAAAGGGGTGGGGTAAAGGCCTTCTAGTTGGGATAGCAACAGAAAGAGTTCAGCCAACACACTGGTTTGGGGTGGGGCACGGTTGCTTATCACTAAGGAATCAGTGCTAAAGGCTACTACAGATGAGAACCAGAGCTTTATAATCAAACAGGCCTAATCACTGCTGGGATCAGAGTGTACTGCAGGCTGGTCAGATTCCCTAGACAACAAACTTGACTGTCCATAAACATCCCCTCCAGGCAGAAGGAAAGATAAGACAGGATGCCAGGGACAGAGACATTTCCTTTAGAGTCTCCTTAGGGGGTGAACAAGCTCAGGAAGTTGGATTTGGTATGTGACATTTTCATGCCTCTCTTTGACATATGTGTTCCCTCTCCTCTTAGAAGAGTTAACAATGCTTATGAACTCCAAGTGCCATCTTCCAAACACCTTTGGATCCTAGCCAATCACCAAAACGGAAGAGATATTCACATGAGACTAATTAAAATACACAGATAATGGAAGAGAGCTCCATTGGTACATTTCCTAGATGTGCAACTTTTGATTTCATGATGACTTTAGAAGTCGTTAGACATACCTTTATCTTGCCATTAAATATATCTGGTATCTTTGTTGAAAAATCATTAGTTATTTTGCAAATTTGTATGCTTTCAAAAGTATATTATTGTAACTTTAATAAATAAATGAGTTTAGGGTTAAAAACACAACAACTCTCTTGGAAAGGCGTGGGTAGGGGGTGGGAGAGAGGCCCAGCAAACAGAAATAAAACAGTTGTTATGAATCATCCTTTCATTAATCCCGGGGTGTTAGGGGGAGCACAGTGGACACACCATGGCCTTAAGCCCACTCAGAAAGACCTGCATTCAAATCCTAGCTCTATCCTTTGTGTGTGACCTTGGGCAGATTCCATGAGCCTCCCGTCCTTATCTGCAAATGAAGATAACAATATCTAGCTCTGATGTCTGTTTTGAGGAGTAGATGAGATGGTGCATGACAAGTGCTTAATCTTATGTATGGCCCAGTCTTGGCTCAAAAATGTTACTTTTCTTTCTCCTATACCCCACCTCCTCTTAAATATCCTTCCCCAAGGCACAGTCACCTGTACTTTTTGTTGTACCCACAGCTGATTTGTTTCTCTCAATTTTTTTCCCTGGATCTTAGAGCAGTGATCAGGTGCTCGGTAAACATCCGTCCATCCAGACTTGGTTATGCTGTAACTTATGTGCTTGCTGTGAGCTCCTGGGGACAGGAGCTGTGCCAGCCACCAGGCATAGCTGTGTTACTAAGTGTGGCCCTTCCCATCTTGCAAGGTGCACAAACACATCCATCTTCAGCAGCCAGGCAGGTGACACAAATCAGCTGAATTAAAATAACAAGAATGGTAAAGTCTGTGAGAAATGGAAGAGCGTCCCCCACAGCAGTCACTCCAATTCAACTAAACAAAACACACTTTTTTTGGCCAAACAAAACCATCTGCCCCCAGGATCTGCACCTCTGGCCACGAATTTGCCACCATAAACAGAGCTTTGCAAGTCACACATATTTTCTTATACATGTTCTCATATGATATTTCAGCAATCCTCTGAAGTAAGCATTGTTGAGTTAACCTTACAGGCATCTGACAGAGAGAGAAACTGAGGCTCAAATACCGTGATTTGTCCAAATCAAACCTAGCTAATTAGTGGCTGACCAGGGATTTGAAGCCACATCTTCTAACATCAGTCCGGGACTCCTGCTTCTCTTTACACCACATACTGTACTTGATGTGCTGTGGTTTTTCACGCCCTTAGATCTTCTGGGACAAAACCCAAACCCCGTCAAAAGGTTAAACCTGTGTCAGGTTTATATTCCCACGTCCACCATGAGTCATAGTCCATCTAAAATTCTGACCCAGGTGCCCCTGAAAACAGGGCATTCTTTGCAACCATAGGAACATGTTTTACCCAAGCTGTCCGCACCAGGAGTTAGGCAGAGGGGTGCCAGGAAGAATGGTGGGAGGAGCTCTGCTCCTGAATAGGAATGAGGAAGCAGGTTCCTAGTATCAATGTGAAGAATCTTCAGAGGGACTTGAGTTTGTACAAGGAGCAAGAAAAACAAGGTAGAATCATAACAATTAGAGTAAACAAGCATCTGATTTCTCTAGGCTAGTGTTGTCCAATAGAAATAAAATGTGAGCCACACATATAACTTTACATTTTCTAAGTAGTCACATTTAAAAAGTAAAAAGAGGACTTCCCTGGTGGTCCAGTGGGTAAGACTCCGTGCTCACAATGCAGGGGGCCCAGGTTTGATCCCTGGTCAGGGAACTAGATCCCGCACGCATGCTGCAACTAACAGTCCCCATGCCGCAACTAAGAAGCCCCCATGCCGCAAACAAAGATGCCACAACAGAGATCCTACATGCTGCAACTAAGACCCGGCATGGCCTAAATAAATAAATAAATAAATTTAAAAAGTAAAAAGAAACAAGAGAAATTAATTTGAATACTACATTTCATTTAACTCAATATATCCAAAACAGCATAATTTCAACATGTAATAATCAATATAAAATTATTAATGAGCTACTTTGCATTCATTTTTTTTCTTACAAAGTATTTGAAATCCCATATGTATTTCACATATACAGCTCAACTCATTTACTCTATAGCCACATTTTGAGTGCTCACCAGTCACATGTGGCTAGTGGCTGCCATACTGAACAGCACATATCTAGGCCAAAGAAACTCCTAAAAGTCTCTATTTCTGGCACAGTGGAAGTGAGTGATATAGTTGAAAGCCAGATCTGACAGCATTCTTCAAGACCACAGAGAGACCTCATTTCCAATCCTACTAATCCAATTTCAATATAGGTCTTGGAGGGCCACCATCAAGCTCTGCCACCATTTGGGGGACAGTTGCGTCAGTTCCCAGCCAGTTGCTCTGCAAAGCCAATCAGAGCCATTGTGTTTGGCAACCTGTTTTTGCCTTGCAGCAGTGCAGTTCTCAGCACGTCCCCTTTCAAATACCTATTATTCTGGTTCTGTCTTCAGTGGTGCCCTGACTGGTGGTGATTAGGGTGATGTTTTTTATGTGCCCAAGTTCACAGAGCAAATTACACAGTGTGAGTGCCATGGTGATTAAGAGGCTGTATGTAAAGACTAGAATTGTTACATTTGAATGTCTCTGAATAATGAGATTCCTATCTCCATTATATGGCAATGAGGTAGAAATTGATAGCATTATTAACTGTTTACACAGTAAGCACAATTTTCTTTTCTCCCTCTCTCTCTCTCCAGTTGCTTTCAGAGACATCAAAAGCTAGAAGAGGCAACCAGAGGCTACAAAGTCACCCTCCCCACGATGAGTCCCTAGCAACCCTACCAAACAGAAGTTTTCCACAGCAAGACATTTCAACATCTTGTCAATAAATCCTTTGGCAGCCTTCCAGGAGGGAGCCCACAGACCCAATCTCATCGTTTCATAGGGGAAAAAATTACAGGGTAGAGAGGTAGGATTTGTCCAAGGTCACACAGATATAAAGAAGGCTAAAAGACAGAATTCCGACAAGAGCCATTTCTTCTCCAATTCTCATCCTCTGGCGCCTGGCTGCAGCTTTAGAACAATGGAGTCTCCCCTTTCAGTCTAATTACATGTTGTACATTCTGATCACACACCCATTTTTCTCCTAAAGATATGGAGAAACCAGGTGAAATTATACTTCGATTTCCCAAGCACAAAAACCTTTTCAGTTGACTGTAGAAAGCCACTGAATCAACAAACATCCATTTTTGCAGCAATGAAATAAATATATGGGGAGAGAGTTACAGTTATGGTGGGTTATAAAGCAGGGAAAGGGAAAGCTGTGATTAAGTGTTTTGTGGCTCTGCTCCCAGCAATGCAACATTTTTCCATCAGCCATGTAGCAGTGACACTTTTGATATCAAGAGTAAGATCAAGGTAATAATATCCAAAGGTACTCTTTTTAAAAAACAGATCAGTGTAGCAATCCACAAATGCATACCAGAGAGTGCCTCACTAGCAATGTTGCAGAAGGTAGGGGAGAAAGACTCTCTTCAGTTAAGTCCTAACACATCAGTTCTTTAGTGATGGAATAAACAACTGCAGACAGCATGAACTGTAACTGCCTCTGTGTAAAAGAGGAGACAGAGTAAGGAGACTTGTCAAATATATGGTGGCAGCAGCTTAACGTTTGTGGTAGTTAAATGAATTCATGAACAGCTGTAATGCTGAATTCCATTAATAAATATAATGATGACATAGACTGGAGTGGAGCATTATTATTCATTATGTACTAAAATGGACTATTTGTGATCTATCTTAAAAGTACCGAGTGCCTTAAAATAACTAGAAAGTTCCATTACTTCCTTACCCCATCAGTAATCAAAGGTCTTGTCCTAGGAATCAAAACTGAAGGAGCTTCTGGGCAGCATCAAGCACAAGAAAATTGGGACAGGGACTTCCCTGGCGGTTCAGTGGTTGATTCCGCGCTTCCACTTTAGGGGGCGCGGCTTCCACCCCTGGTCGGGGGAACTAAGATCGCGCATGCCGCACAGCACGGCCAAAAAAAAAGGAGAGAGGAAAACTGGGAGATATTTAGCAGTGTGTAAAAGATGTTGTGAAGACCTTCCGGCCTCCACTTAAACTTCACTGGGTTCAGGGAGGTCTTTCTTTGAACCCACAGTCTCGATTAACTCCCTGTTGTAAGTTACTGCACTTCTACATGCACTGTTTCACTTGGTATGTTCCTTACAAGCAGGTACTCACTGTCTGTCTTCTCTGCAGAGTCTAAGCAGGGCAGGTGCCTATGTGCCTGACACAGCTGATTCATGGGTTCAAAAGGTAGAGCACCTACTTAAAGCCAAGCACTGTGCCATGTACACAAGTTACAGCAGAGAAAAAGACAGTGCTGCCTTCATGTAGTTTACACCCCAAATAGGGAGAAATAGACCATAAACAACTAAACAAAGAAGTTGATTTTAGATAATCATATGTGCTCTATACAAAGTAAAGGATAATAAGATAGAGAGCAAATACATGAGAGACTGGTCAGAGGAGGTCTCTCTGAGGACATGAGATTAAGGAAACTGAACAGTGGGAGGTTCTGGGGGAGGGAACTCCAGGCAGCCAGAGACAAGTGGAAAGGCCCTGAGATGGGAATGAGTCTCTACAGTTGCAACTGAGCGAGTGAGGGTAAGAGGGAGCCAAGGATGTCCACTGGGCTGGATCACATACTTGGCACATAGTAAATACTCAATAAATTGTCATAAAGGGCAGGTAGCATGTAATTCTTGCTGTCTTGTTTAAAAGTGTGGGTGATCAGCAAATAAAATTCGAGACTAGAAACTTGAAACTGCAAGAATAATACAGCAGGTAAGTAAGATAAGGTCTGGGGACTCACAGAATATGAAAACGAGATATTCAAGGCAGTCTATAATCAACGCCAAAGTGCTGCAAAGGAATGTGGGGGTAAGAGAGCTAATTGCAGGCTGACATCATATGGCTCAGGTTCCTGAAGGTGTGGTGTGAGCTGCACCTTGAGTCACATGCCATAATTTATTAGGTGGAAGGAACAGGAAAGGGAGGGCATTACAGGGAAATCGGTCTTATCATGTTATTCTGATGGAACTACCACAGTTATTTCTAGGCCATTATATATGTCCATACTATGCTTGTTACACAGGCAAGGGGGACAATTACATGCATGGAATATAGAAGCTGGCATTGAAATGTCTTTACTTTAGGCTCATGTTGCCCCCTTGGAAGTCAGAGGCTCCACCTTGAGGGGGGAATTACCTATGTTCAGTTTATAGTGAAATTGATGAGAGTTGTGAATTTGGAAGCCACGCTCTAATTCTCTCATTCTCTGGAAGCTCACTAGCCTGCTATTCTTGTTGTGGTTGTTTAGTTCCTTTTTAGCACTTTGTTAATTAAACCCTTTTGAAAGTTGTCCAGGATAATCCAACCTGATATTATAAGGTCTGTAATATATGAGTCAGAGGGCCACCACCCAACCAATAGGCCTGAACCAGGATCTAAGTGTCTTTACCACCTTGGGTCTAATCAATGAATAATCTCAAATAACTCTCAAATCCATCTTTATGCTCCTTCCTCACCACCACTACCTCATTCAGCCCCTTGTGATCCCTTGCCTGAATCCCATCCTTTAAGTTCCACCGTTCCTCCAGTTCTTCCTAATCATTCCTCTCCACTCCCCACAACCTCTGGGTGACTGCTTGCATGTTCACCATAATACACATACACGCCCTTCATGATTTGCTTTCTTCTCCATTCTCTTCTCCCTTCATGCCTCTCAAACATCCTGAGTTCAAGAAAACTAAGCTCTGTACAATTCTCCCAAAGCCCCATGCTGTTGGGAGTCTCCATGCCTTTGCACTTACAGCTACCTCTACCTAGATTGTCCTTACCCAAACCTAAATGGACTCCTCTGATTCATCCTTTAAGACTCAGCTTAAATATCACCTATTCTCTAAAGCTTTTGCTGTTTACCATTGTATTATTTAGGGTTCTCTAGAGAAAGAGAACCAAAAGGATGTATATATATAGAAAGAGATTTATTTTAAGGAACTGGTTCATGCAATTATGAAAGCTGGCCAGCCCAAAATCTGCAGGGAAGCCCAGCAGGATGGAGATTCAGGGAAGAGCAAATGTTATAGTTCAAGTCCAAATGCCATCAGGCTGAAGGCCCAGGAAAAGCCAATGTTGCAATTCAAGTATGAAGGCCACCTGCTGCAGAATTCCCTTTTGCTTGGAGGAGGTCAGTCTTTTGTCTATTCAGGCCTTCAACTGACTGGATGAGGCCCACCGCACAATGGAGGGCAATCTGCCTTACTCAACATCCACTGACTTATATGTTAATTTCATCCAAAAATATTCTCACAGAAAGACCCAGAATAATGTTTGACCACATATCTGGCATGATGGTCCAGCGAAGTTGATATATAAAATTAACCATGAGCAAGATTAGGGTTTTTCTTTCTGTCATCCTGTAGCCTCTCAAATAAAACTCTATTTTAGCATTTACTATATTGCTTAAGTTATTAGTAGACACATCAACCTCCCCTCTCGTGGGTAAGGACCCTGTACTAGCCATATTTATATTCCATTCTTAATAAAGCAATAGTAAACACTTATCAAATTAATGACTAAGTGAATTCATAAACTGTTCTTACATATTATACAAGCCCAATCCTTACAATAATCACCAGATGGGGGCATTATTGTTAGCTTCCCAGGAAAGAAAATTAAAAACAGAGTACAAAGAAGCCATTAACCCAACTTCCCACTGAGAGACCACAAATTCCAAGGTCCATTTAAAACCTCTGCCTCTTGATTAACAAGGCACAAAAGATGGCCTGACTTCCTTAAGCTTTCCTGGGCAGTGGGTAGACGGCCATGAGGATGACTCCACCTGTGACCATCCCAACTCCTGCAACCACTGACCAATAGGAAATTCCCTATAGCAGTCTGGACTTGTATACCACTCCATGACTCACCCGTTCATAAATGTACCAGGCTTTTGGCTCAAGGCATTTGTCGCATAATAACAGTCAAAAGACCATAATTCCGAGCATGTGTCGTAAAGCAATTAGAACAAATTCCTACCATTACTTTGAAACCGAGGACACAAAGTATGAAGGGCAAGAACTCTTCAATAGCCAAAACAATGTAATTTCATTCTAGAACAAAGGGGGAGATAGTATTTGGTGAGATGGGCTTCACACTAGAGATTTTGCCAATAGCTGCAATTTTGTGAGAATTTTTGATGCTGTAGGCCTTATTCTAGAGCAGTTTATGTGTATATATTATTCCATTCTCATGATAGCTCTCTGAGGTGGGTACTATTTTGGCCACATTTTACAGATGAGGGAAGACACTGAAATGCAGAGATTAGGTAATGAGGTTAGGAAGCATCTCAGCAGAGCTTCAAACCTAGACAGTCTGGCTCTAAAGCCCATGATGTTGGCTAGGGCACAATATAGCCCCCCGTAGAACACCTTAGAATCACAGGACCAGATCAGGAATAAATAAGGGAGCTCCTCTTTCTACCATGTCTCACAAGGTTCTTTAGGACCTGCATCCCCATACCCCAACTATCACTCCCACCCCACCCACCCTTCCAACCTTTCTGCTCTCTCTATCTGCATTCTACACTTCAGCCAAAGTGCCTTGGTGCCATCAACATCTCTTGCCTGCTGGCCACATCCTTGGCATTTCCTCCACCAGGACCTTCTCCCCTCCCCCCTCTTCACGTGACCGACTCCTGTTCATTCTCAAGTGTCAGCTTTGCCCTCACTTTCTCTGGGGAAAGCTCTCCTGACCACCCCGCCTGAGTTGGGTGCCCTTCTCCCTGTATGCTCCTACAATCCACTCTAATTTTCTCTGTCACAGACCTTATCATACTATACAGCAATTGCTTGTTTTAATAGCCTGTCTCTTAACTGTGGTCTTATGATCATAACTAAATACCCATCACCTTGCACATGTCTGACTATGGTAGACACTTAATGAGCATTTGATGGAAGGAAGAATATAAAAATGAATGAATTGAATACATGCTGTTTATCACTTACTTCTAGACAGGACACTTTTAAGAATTCTCTAAAGAATCTCTAAGATTTCATCAAAAATTGATGCCCTAGTGATGTCTTCTCCCCCTAGCAACTTAAGAAGCCCCTAGACTTCTACAGGTGAGAAAAGAGGTTCCAAGAACCAAGCACTAATGATTTCTGAGGCTTTCCCTCCCCTAGTTCTATCTCTGAACCCAAACATCTATTATTAGATGGCACCTGGGATACCTTCGAAGCAAGCTAAAGCCTCTTGATACCGCTCTAAGGTGAACTTAATCCTCAAGAACTTAAGACAATGTCTGGGTGTGGTCCAGCTTTGGGGATATAAATATGCTGTGTTCCATTATATTTTTCATAAGTAATCCTCCATCGTTGCTAAACTATGCAAACAAGCTTTTCGTCATTCCTCAAGAGCACTCCCTTAGTCACAGCACAAGATGTCACTTCTGATAACAAATATTGAGGGAAATTGTGTTCATCCGGAATAGAGACCCCTCTCCTGTCGTAGGATAGAAAGTTGAAAGTCAGAGAAACGTGCCTGCGTAATGCTAAGTTCACTCCTCTTTCTGAAAGAGAGAAGGTAAGAACTACACTAGACAACAGCTGAGGTTTCCAAATTTAATGCACTTTGAGCCTGTCAAGTCATAAAGTGTGTGCAGGCACTATTACTAAACAAATGTTATAAGCTGAATCGTGCCCCCGCAAAATTCATATGTTGAAGCCCTAACCCCCAGTACCTCAGAATGTGATTATATTTAGAGACAGCCTTTGAAACGGTGATTAAGTTAAAACAAGGCCACTAGGGTGGGTCCTAATTCAATTTGACTGGTGTCCTTATAAGAAGAGTAAATTCGGATACGAAAGCACAGAGGAAACACATGTGAGGACACAGGGACAAGGGGGCCATCTGCAAGCCAAGGAGAGAGGTCTCAGAAGAAACCAACTCTGGCCACACTTGATCTTGAACTTCCAGCTTCCAGAACTGTGAGAAAATATGTTTCTGTTGTTTAAGCCACACAGTCTGTGGCATTTGTTACGGCAGCCCTAGCAAACTAATACAACAAATGATTGACAAACATTAGAACAATATTAGAAGCCTAGTACATGTGTTTATCTGCCATTTTTGCTAAGGAAGTTTTGATTCTGCATTTTTTTTTTTTTTTTTTTTTTTTTTTGTGGTATGCGGGCCTCCCTCTGTTGTGGCCTCTCCCATTGCGGAGCACAGGCTCCGGACGCGCAGGCTCAGCGGCCATGGCTCACGGGCCCAGCCGCTCCGCGGCATGTGGGATCCTCCCAGACCGGGGCGCGAACCCGGTTCCCCTGCATCGGCAGGCGGACGCGCAACCACTGCGCCACCAGGGAAGCCTCTGATTCTGCATTTTTAATACAAATATTTTAATTTAAATAAGACCAAAATTTATTAAATTTTCGTTAAGAAATAATTTGGCGGGGGGGGGTGGTGAATGCCATTAAGCCAATTTAATTTCTTAGTCAATTTTCTATGGCAATCAGTTAAATCATATCCAGTTTTTTTTTCTATTTTAACCTTTGTTCAGCTGAAGTCATTTTCAATTAATCAATTTTTAGCAGCATGTATTTCACAACAAAGATAAGATTCATCAATCAATGTTTTGTCCAAATAAAATTTTATCAGTTATGGCCCTTTATAAAGTTCCTGCTATGACTATTATTTTTACCAAGATCAAATTTTCCAGGTCAAATGCTGTTGACAAATTTTGATTCTTTTGTCAATTTTTTTAAATGTCAGTTTTTTAATATTTTGAGATATAAACCATGAACATAAATTTTATCCTTTTAAAGTATATGATTCACTATTTTTTAGTGTATTCACAGGATTATTCACCTATCACTACTATCAAGTTCCATAATATTTTCATCACTCCAGAAAAAACACTCCCATTCCCCTCTCCCTGCCCCCAGCCTCTGGCAACCAGTAATCTACTTTCCTTCCCTATGGATTTGCATATTCTGGACATTTCATATAAATGAAATCACATAATATGTGACCTTTTTTATCTGGCTTCTTTTCCTTAGCATGTTTTCAAGGTTCATCCATGTTGCAGTATTTTATTTATTCATCAGCTGATAGACATTTAGGTAATTTCTACTTTATGGCTATTATGAATAATGCTGCTATGAGCATTCATGTACAAGTTTTTTATGGACATATGGTTTTGATTCTGTTGCCTATATACATATATGTATATATACACACATGCACCTAGGAGTGAAATTATTAGTCATGTGGTAACTCTATGCTTAACTTTTTGAGGAATTGCCACTGTTTTCCAAACGTGCTACACTATTTTACATTCCCACTACAATTTAAGAAGGTTCTAATCTCTTAATTTTTATTATCATTTACCATGTGCAATTTTGGCTTTTTCAGCTTTGTTTTGTGTTTATTGACACTACCACTAATAATCATTACAAATTGTACAAAAATATGGTAGCTTGCATTTATTTCTCAGCAAATTCAAGGACAGCAGCTACTCCAAGATATTTCTATTGTCCAGAATTGGTTTATTGCAGCAGTCTGAAAACTAAAACCCATTGGCCAGATCCAGCCTGGGGCCCATTTTTGTATGACCCACAGGCTAAGAATGATTTTTACATTTATAAAAGTGGTTGAAAAAATTAAAAGAAGCATAATATTTTGTGATACAAATAAATTATATAAAATCCAAATTTCATTAACTAGAAATAAAGTTCCGTTGGAACATAGCCCTGCTCATTCATTACGTATCATCTATGGCAGTTTTCACATGGCAACAGCAGAGCTGAGTAATTATGACAGAGATGGTCTGGCCAACAGAGCCTCAAATCTTTACTATCTGGCCCATTACAGAAAAAAAGCCTATCGTATTGTCAATCCAATTCATCTTTATTTTTCAGATCACATCGTGTGATGGGCAGTAACTAAATAGTTGGCAAAGAGAGAGCATATGGCAGCTACCCCAAGTGTGGGCCTTAGACAATTGCCGGTTGGTGAAATGTCACGATCCATAATGAGATAAGTACAGAAATTGAGAGTAAGCCTTAGAGACGTACAGAAAATAGACTAATTTTTTACCTTTGAGTCAAATACTTAAAAAACAGGCTGTGTAGTTTGTAGGTTTTGGGGTTTTTTTAATTTCATTTTTCTAGTTATTGATTTGTATTATATTTTATTAAAATATCAGTTCACGAAAAATTGGAAAACTTTTTAAAAAGAAACTGTTCCTTTACCACAGATAGTTGGAGAAGCTCTCAAATAGAGAACCAGTGTCTTTAGAAAAACAAAGGAGTGAATCTCCTAGGACTTAAGCATCCTGGGAGCAGGGCTTTCATCTGCTTTGTGCACCTGTATGTTCCAGCACCTGGACAGTGCCTGGCACAATGTAATAGGTACTCAATAAATACTGGACGAATATACAAATCCAATACAACCCACTTCCTAACTACAATATCACTGCCAAGGATTACTGTTTTCTAGGTTTGTTTTTGTTTTTAATTTACTCTCAGAGGCAGTATTTACAGCACAGAGTCTGGAGCCAGGCATGGGTTGAAATCCCAGCTTCTCCCTTTACTAGCCAGGCTATCTGGGGCAAGTTACTCAACCTCTCTGTAATTCTTCATCTATCAAATGGGGATAATAGTAGTGTCTATAGAGTTATTAGAATAGTCATTTGAGTTTATATATATATATATAAATTACTTAGAAGCATGTCTAGCACACAGCAAGAATTCAATAAATATTAGCTATTATTATTACTGCACATACATGTAAAGTGTATATGCATGAAGTGGTCACAAAACTTTCTTCTCTATCAGCTGCCCAAAATGACATGCAGCACACTTCATCTTTTTAAAGTAAATGCATTTTATATTCCTGCCAAATGTAAGATCCCTAGCTTTTTAAAAACAATCTCTTTAGGTTAAGGTTATCAGATACTTTTGGCAAATATGATTTTTCATGAATGGTGAAGTATTTCTCATAAATTTGTTTAGTACAGTCTAAAGGCTTGACTTCAATTCTATAAAGTGCAACCCATGAATTGGCACAAGTAATGGGCAGAAGTTTCAATTCTGTCATCCTGCACACTACACCTACCATCCCAATCCTAAACAAACTTAACAAAACACCAATTTTTTTTCAGAGTGAATCTCTTTAAGCCTGTGGCAGCCCCTCCTCAGGCAGGTCTCTGGGCAGTGAGTGGCTGCCCCTAGGAGTGACCCTTTCTATAATTATATCTCAGAGCAATTTTCAGCATTAGGGGAAGAAATACAGCTCAAACAGCTACGCAGAAAGTCTTGCTCTCCACAAACATTCTTGCCATTCCATACTTCCCGCCTCTGGCTATGTTTTGCCTTTGGCCTAGAATAAATCTCCCAGCCTCTGACTACTGAGAACTAGACATCCTCCAAGACCAGACACCAATACCACTTCTGTAGCAACTTCCCATGTCCCTTGCAGTCAGAACTAATGAAAACTCTAAAACCTTACATAATCAATCTTGTTTAATGCCTGTCTTGTCTACCAAGCTGACCCCAGAGCAACTACCAAAGTGCCTAGTACATAACGAAATGAAAAAAGATACGAAATAATACCCTCTAGGAAACTATTGACCAGACATTGACAAGCTGTTCTGCCTTTCCCTACTACCTAAATTCCACGAGGGTAAGAATCTTAACTGTCCTGCTTATTAGTCAGGGACTGGCATTACTAGTAGGTGCTAAATAAATATAGGTTGAACAAATGAATGAGTTAATGAGTGAGTGAATGAATGAGGAACAAAGACAGGGATGCTCTTCATAAAGTGGGGCCATCTGATATCTTATTCAAGCTGATCTCATTCCCTCAGAGGGGTAGAGGGAGACTTCAAAATTACCTAACCCCAAACTTCAATAATCAGGTTGTGTCCCAAGATCAAAAGTAGAGTTATGTATCATGATGTCACATATAGCATACACAGCATTACTGATAACAAACTATGAGGGTTGTTGAAGGAACAGATCTATTTTTTCTTTGTCTCCTTTAGACAATTTTAAATCATCTTCATTTTCTGGGAGCAAAGCTTCCAGTTGTCTGTATCATTTCTCTCCTACTTTTCCCCATGCCATTTAGGGTCATCCATTATGTAACATTTACGGATTTCATCTATCTTGGTGACAATAGTGTCCCCTGGATCAGCAAGACACAATGACCTGAGTAATACTAAAAGCTCAGGTTCAGAACATAAACCCCGGCCAGGACTGGGGTTTATACAGAGGTCAGGGGGCAACTAAACCAATGTCACTAGCCAGTTGTTTTTACTGCCCATTGTAGACATGAGTGTTAACCCTCCCGTGGACCTGAGAGATGTCAAGAAGGTAACCTGAATGTTCCTCTGCCTACATCTCACTCATCTTGTTTACTTACAGAGTGTTCATGATGACTAAGACTTTGGAATCATAGGTACTAATTCTAGAAAGTATCATAGAGATAGTTTAATCCAGGGGTTGCAAACCCAAAGGTCTATGGCGGCCAGATGGGTTATTTAATTGAAAGAAGATAACGAGGTGGGGCCTGGGGAGAACAGCAAATAGGCTCATCTGAAGATAAGAGCAGATACTCAGCTCAAGCTGGCTGTTGCCAACTGGTGTCTAAGGCCCAAAGTCCTGATCTTCTGGGTTTTCCCCACAAAAAAGATGACTTCAGATTTTCATGAGCTACCTCTCAAAAAACAAATTTAATTGTGGTAAAATATACATATAAAATTTACCATCTTAACGATTTTTAAGTGTACAGTTCAATAGTATTAAGTACATTCATGCTGTGCAGCCAGTCTACAAAACTCCTTTCATCTTGCAAAACTAAAACTGTACACATTAAACAACTTACCAGTTCCTATTTCTCCCAGCCCCTGGCAACCACCATTCTATTGGGTTGGCCAGAAAGTGCCTTCAGTTTTTAAGTAAAAATAAAAGACACATTTTTCATTTTCACCAAGAACTTTACTGAACAACGTATTCACCCTTTTTTTCCACTACCTTCTGCCATTTTGGGGGTAACTTCATAATTCCATCTTCCCAAAACTTTTTACCTTTTTGAGCAAAGAACTGTTCCAGGTGCCTTTTACAGTCTTCCAGGGAATTGAAATTTTTTCCATTAAGAGAATTTTGTAAAGACCGAAATAAATGGAAATCTTAAGGTGCAATGCCTGGTGAATACGGTGGACGAATCAGAACTTCCCAGCCAGGTTGCAACAGTTTTTGCCTGGTCGTCAAAAAATATGTGGTCTTGTGTTATCCTGATGGAAGATTATGCGTTTTCTGTTGACTAATTCTGGATGCTTTTCATCGAGTGCTGCTTTCAGTTGGTCTAATTGGGAGCAGTACTTGTTGGAATTAATCGTTAGGTTTTCCGGAAGGAGCTCATAATAGAGGACTCCCCACCAATACTATCATATACATAACATCACCTTCTTTGGATGAAGACCAGCTTTGCTGTTGGTGGTGGTGGTTTATTTTGCTTGCCCCACGATCTCTTCCATTCCACATTATTGTACAGTGTCCACTTTTCATCGCCTGTCACAATTTGTTTTAAAAACAGAACGTTTTAATTACATTTAAGCAGAGAATCGCTTGTGGAAATACGGTTAGGAAAGTTTTTTCCGCTTAAATTATGTGGAACCCAAACATCAAAGCAATTAACATAACCAAGCTGGGGCAAATGATTTTCAGCGCTTGATTTGGATATTTTGAGCAGGTCGGCTATCTTCCACGTGGTATAACATTGATTGTTCTCACCACCAACAAGGGTGGTGAGAACAAGGGTTCCAGTTTCTCCATATCCTCACCAACACTTGTTATTTTCTGTTCTTTAGGTATACCTAATGGGTATGCAGTAGTTATCTCATCATTGTGGTTTTGATATTCATTTCTCTAATAGTTAGTGGTTTTGAGCACCTTTTCATATGCTTCTTGGCCATCTGTATGTCTTTAGAGAATTGTTTACTCAAGTCCTTTGCCCATTTTTTTATCAGATTATTTTATTGTTGTTGAGTCTACTGTTAAATGATAGACACTAATTCAAATTTTGTAAATTAAAAAAAAAACAAACTACTACACAGACAAAACACATGCTTTCAAGCAATATATGGCCCAGAGACCTCCATTCACTGACCTAATATACGTCCAACACCCTCATCCTGCAGACAAGGAAACCAAAACCTAGATCATAAAGTCAACATGCCCAAGGTTGCATGTGGCTGTCTGGTGTCTGAGACAGAACTAGACCTGAGGTCCTCCAACTCAGGCCTTTGGGACATTTCTTAGAACACTCACCAGAGCCAAAACCTCTGATTTGTAAGAGGTTCCCACTTGCTAAAAATTCATGACTCGACTCAGTGATTTGTGGGAGAAAGTGCAAAAGGCAATAACTCAAAATGTTCTCCCCCCAACTCAAAAAAAGATAAAATATGAGGTGATGGATGTGTTAATTAACTACATGGGAGGATCCTTTCACAGTGTATATGTATATCAAATCATCATGATGAACACTTTCAATATCTTACTTTTTTTGTCAATTAAGCCTCACTAAAGTTGGAAAATAAAAGGCAATAACTCAAGGCAAAGTCAGGCTGAATGGAACTTTCTCTGCCCACAGCCTCCTCCTTCCTTCTCTAGAGGTAGCAACAGAGGGCTGGAAATCCATTCATCCTCAGTTAACAATGGACAAAGGGGAGCCTGTCTGGTGTTAGTCATTGATTGGAGGTCCCCGACTTCTAGCTACACTCACTCTCTACCCCAGAAGTGACTTCTCTTTATTGCTATTTCTGAACTGGAATGTGACCCTACAGCTAGGCAGGGCTGAGGGCGTGTGGGGGACACAAATGGATATTAGAACTATAACTCTGCTGGAGTCTGACACGTGCATTCTCAAGAGGACGCATGGCAATGAGAACTTGGAAAAGGTTGTTATGGAGGGAGGAAAAACGAGGAGTATTCTTAAAAAGAAATGGCGAAGATGTGAAGATGTCTCACCTAGAAAAAGGTCTGGCCTTTCTTTTTCTGGGTCAGACTCATGACTTGCTGGTTATGGAATAATGGAGTGTTTCAGCCCCTAATTTACTGTGTGTCCTGAGGCAAAATTCTGTACTCCTTCTGAAACAGGAGGGAAGCAGGTAGGGCACAACCTTTGAAAAAATGACATAGCCTGAGGACATGACATAAACTGATTAGAACCAAACAGGTCCAAGATGGTGGGTGAGTCAACTTCCACTAGACCTCGAGCCTCATTATACGCTCACTGTAACATATTAGCAAGCTAAATGACACACCCACAGGCACCATGACAGTTCCAAGGCCGACCATAAAGGTCAAAAAGTGGGCAGTGGCCCAATTCCTGGAAACCCCTCCCCTTCCTGAAATAGCTAGAATACTCCTCCCACTCATTAGCCTATGAAGTTACCCACACCTATAAAAACTGACAACCCCATACCCTGGTGCCTTTCTCACCTTCTGAGATGGCTCATACTCTGTCTGTGGAGTGTGTTTCTCTCTAAATAAATCCACTTCTTACCTATCACTTTGTCTCTCACTGAATTCTTTCTGCAATGACACATCAAGAACCTGAGCTTCATTAAGTCCTGAGACCAGGTGTGCGATCTCAGTTAAAAGAACATGGGTTCAAAATATCGTATATTAATGCATATATGTGGAACCTAGAAAAATGGTACAGATGAACCGGTTTGCAGAGCAGAAAAAGAGACACAGATGTAGAGAACAAACGTATGGACAACAAGGGGGGAAAGTGGTGGGGGGGGGCGGTGGGGGGATGAATTGGGAGATTGGGATTGACACGTATACACTAATATGTATAAAATAGATAACTAATAAGAACCTGCTGTATAAAAAATAAATAAAATTAAATTTTAAAAAAAAAGAACATGGTTCAAGTCCCAATCTGGGTTGCACAGTTTCACTTCTACTTGTGTTTTCGTAATATTGTAGAAAAGTGACATAGCTGCAGAATTTTCTGTCATGCTAATTGTGGCATTTAGTCACACCTAAAAGGACATAAATTACATATCCATGCCATCCTGACTTGCCTGGTGTCCCCTGCTCTACTAGCCTCTTGACCAACTTCAGCTGCCTTTGGTGGTTCAGGAATTGAGGGTTTGAGGAGTTAGAGCAGAGGCAGTAGCAACTGTAAAACACCAAGAGACCTCATTCAAACTCACGTGTTCCTAGAGACCGGCTTGAAATTGTTGGTCACCTGGAGCAAACCACCAGCCAACAACTCCAAGCTTTGTGTTAGATGTTGCTGTAGAATTGCTACCTGCCAATTCCCTTGTGGTGAGGGCCTGGGGTGGGGCAGAGGAAAGTTTTGAAAAAGCACTTGGGAGATCCTCGGACAAAACTGCTCACTATACCAATAGTCTGCTACCAGTTGTATTACCCACTATTTAGGGTTGAGTATTGATGATTTCCCGGCACAACCATCATTCAAGTCAGTCTGAATGATGCCTTTTTATTACCAAGGGTTGGAGCTGGCCTTGCTCTGTCTCCTGCTTCCTTAACCATCCACTGTTCTCCCTGGAATAAGCTCAAGAGAGTATGTTTGACAAGTGTTTGCCATAGCCAGTAAATGGTCCAATATGGAGCACAACTTATTAGAAAGGTGTGCTCAGGTTTGCAAGTGGTTTACATTGTTGATATGTCATCAGGATTCAGCCAGAAATGGGATTTTATTATAATCTCGATCAGGGCAAAGGCCATGGCTCACTCATTTTTGTATTCCCAGCACAGAGCACAGGGCCTGACCCCTAGTTAACTTCTAATCATCATGCAGTTCCTTTACTCATTCAAACGCTGATTGAGCACACAAGGTGTACAAAACATGGCCCCAGGAACCCAGCGGGAAGGACAACAAAGCTCAAGACAAGTTAGGCCTCTGCCCTAAGAATGCTTACAAGCTTGACGAGCTTCACCTCCTGCAGGAAACTTCTCTGTCCCCACCATCTGAAGACTCAGTGCTGATCCAAAAGAAAGCACTTACTACAGGGTACTATAATTGCCTGTATGGATTTCTTGAGTACAGGACTATGAATTATTCATTTTTGTAACCCCAGTGCCTAAAACAGAGCTTGGTACTCAGAAGGTGCTCCACAGATATTTGTAATGACTGAACCCATACTTCCCCTCTGACTTCCACTAAGAGACTCATGTCCTGGAATGCGCAATGTCGCTCTCTTGGTTTGTCCCTCATGCCAGCCACCTGCTCGATAATTGCCCACTTACTGACCTGGCTGCCCCACTAGACTGTAAGTTCTCCAAGAGCAAAGGACCACACCTTATTTATGTTGTGTCCTAACATCCAGCAATAGTAGGCAGACCATAAATATTTGCTAGATCGTTGAACAAATAAGTTGAATTATAAATAAAATGAAAGATGCTTAGATATACAAATGATATGCAATTATAGATATAATGATAGTTCTGAAGAGTGATATAAGATTATTCTGACATCTGTGATCTTTTGTTAGAGTGATGGTGGTGGTACTCTTAACTTACAGCAAAACACTACCAGAGAGATACTGAAATCTGTCAACAGTTGCACCATTATGGTTTTCATTCACAGCTCATGCAGTGAAAACACTTCAACCCATCTTTACTTAACCAACTCATTGGATGGATGTAGATCTCCATTTCCTCTCTAAAACACACGGAAAGGGTACAGCTGGAAGGGTCTTCATTTGTGTGTCTGCTTCTGCTCCCACCAGCTGAGCTGTATGATTTCTAAGACTCAGTTGACTTTGTTCCCACTCACATTTATGTCCATTGTAATTGCTATTATACTTTTCAATTCAATTCAATATTGTAGAAGCTGATGAAATAGGAATGCAAAACAAGAGTTGTTATTTTACAGAAATGAACTTGAATGTATTAGGAAAGGTTGAAAAGATAAATCATTAAAAATATTTTCAGATTAGGGGTGAGCTAGTAAACTCTGAAAGTTTGGGGGGAGAAAAATCTACTAAGATTCTACACTCAAAACTGGAAAATGTGCATCATACTTTATGGAAAGAGTTTGTGCAAAAAAGACAACATAGAACTTGAATCAGCCAGCCCATGCTGAAAGAAAACTTTAGTTTTGAGGCCTAAACCAAAACTAGACAAATGAATCTACCTTATATGTTGTGAGTTGTATAAAAACATTTAAGGCTTGTAGGTATCATATCCTTTATGATTATCAACTTTTACAGTTTTGGGGGGGTTTTTTATTTACTGATTGCTGGTCTACAGATCTGGAGAGATTTTCTACTGTATGTTGGATCATTCAAAGGCTCCATCTAAAATAGTAACTCACCAGGAAGATCCCGGTAATCCCATCCTCCTGGCTTCCTGCCCTAATGACTAGAGTAATATAGGATGGTTCTGGTCACATTTCTATCTTACCATTTTCTCTAACACCCTGATTAAGATAGGAGAATCTAACCAATTGTAAGGCATTTAGATGTCTGTTTCCACATCTCTATAATTTTTTTTCACTCTAACATTATACTGAAAACGAGAAACAATTTTCTTGAACAGAAGCTCTCTCTAGAGAAAAGGAAAATGGGTAACTGACTTTTGTTGAGTTCTGCCTTCTGAGAGCAGGTTCTTTTCACATCTAATCTCATGTAATCTTCACAGACACTCTGGGAGTTTGAGCTCATGGGCCTCATTTTATAGATGAGGAAACTGAGGTCCTGAGAGTTTAAGCAAGGTCACACAGCCAGTACTAGAGACGTGGCATGTGATCCACCGTGAGCCAATATACTTCCCCAGCCACCAAATTACCTCTCATGACTTGCCCTAGATCTGACATCCTTGTTTTTTTTTTTTTTCTTCATTAATAAAGTAGTATTGTGGCTATATATTGTATTTCTTCCCCCAAAGCTCCAGCCACTTCAAGCGGATTTTTTGGTTTCATTATTGGTATATGTCCAAGCTGAGCAACTCCTTTGCCCTCCTCCAACCTGGCTGGGGCTGCCTAGGCCCTGTGAAAAGTTCCTGTGCCCTATGTTATGTTGCAGCTCTTCTAGAAATTCTTCAGGCTACCCTCCACCCATCCACTTTCAACTCTCTCTCTCTGCTATAAGTTGAACTCTGTCTCCCCAAAAGATATGGAAGTCCTATGAATGTGACCTTGTTTTGAAATACAGTCCATGCCGATGATCAGGTTAAAATGAAGTCATTAGGGTGGGCCCTAATCCAATATGACTGGTGTCCTTATAAAAAAGGGGATATTTGAACACAGACACAAACGGAGAGAAGACAATGTGAAGACACAGGAAGGATGCCATCTACAAGCCAAGGAGCACCTGAGGATATCGAAGCTAAGAGGGAGGCTTGGAACTGTTCTTCCTGATAACCTTTAAAAGAAACTAATCCTGCCAACCTCTAGAACCATGAGACAATAAATTTTTGCTCTTTAAGCCACCCAGCGTCATTGCAGGCCCAGGCTTCTAATACATTCTCTCTCTTTCCCTCTCTCTCTCTCTCTCTTTCTCTTTCTCTGATCTGGTTTCCATAGATTCCCTGGGCCAGGGTTTGGTTTCTCTCAGAGATAGGGCCTCCCACTCTCCCTGCCTTGCAGAACAGTCCCCCGGGGACACCTGCTCCCCCCCACCGACAATGCAAGCTCCCAGCACACCAAGGTCAAACCCTGGCCCAGTTACCCAGGCCCCCACTTGGGAAGGGGGGTTCCAAGGGAAGGGAGATTGGACAGCAGTAGAATAGTCACCTCTTTTTTCATTTTGATTTGTTTGTCAACTAAATAGGATTATAATGCAAGGCAGACACCACTGTATAGAATGGCCTTTTCTCACACAGGTTAGAACTGTTATCCTGACTGTTCCTTGCTGACCTAATATCTTCTATTTTATGTCTTTTATTATTATCACATGGTCAGACTCCAACAAAGCCTTTCCCTGAAATCACCAGGAGAATCACAAAATTAATTAAAAGCTGCAAAGCACTCATCAAGTTTCTATCACAAAATTCTTTGGTGTCATCTTGACCAAATCCCTCCAACATTCTGACTGAAGTTGGGAGTGAGACATTAATCATTGTCACCACAATGCATCATATTGGGTTTTAGTATTTAATCATTTTTCATTTGAAAGATGCCTGAAGGTGGGTGGTTTTAATGCATGTTTTAAACACATCAGAAATTCCCATCCTTAGTTGTTTCAAACGGGACCACATATAGTTCTAGTCTATTCAGGTAACAAATATTAATCAAGTACCTACAAAGTGGCAGGCACTGTTTTAGTCACAGTGGCAAACAAGATAAAGCCCCTGCCCTCCTAGAGCTTATTATAGTCTAATATCAGAGATAGGCAATAAACAAAAATGTATAAAATTGGATCTCAGGTCATGATAAGTACTATGGGGAAAAATAAGGCTACAATTATTTGTTCAATATCAGTCTTCCCTTTAGGTTATAACTTTCATTAGGACAGTGGCCATGTCTGTCTCAGTGCTAGCTCATAGTATGCATTTTTATTTATTTATTTTTGGCTGTGTTGGGTCTTCGTTGCCGCATGCAGGCTTTCTCTAGTTGCGGTGAGCAGAGGCTACTCTTCATTGCAGTGTGCGGGCTTCTCATTGCGGTGGCTTCTCTTGTTGTGGAGGTGGGCTCTAGGCACACGGGCTTCAGTAGCTGCAGCACGCAGTCTCAGTAGTTGTGACACATGGGCTTAGTTGCTCCATGGCAAGTGGGATCCTTCCAGACCAGGGATCGAACCCATGTTCCCTGCATTAGCAGGCGAATTCTTAACCATAGAATGCATTTGATAAGGGTTGTTGAATGGATGAATGATGGATGGATGGATGGATGGACAGACGGACAGACAGATGAAGCAATGGATACATGGAACTCAACACGCATTTTGGGCTCCTAAGAAGCCATGTATATCCTACACTGAAAATTCATTGGTTCAGACACACATTTTGTGAGCCCCCATTGTGTGCCAGAAACAGGCTAGACACTGAGAATGAAGATGGATAAGATAACGTCCTTTCCTGGGGCTTCCCTGATGGTCCAGTGGTTAAGAATCCACCTTCCAGTGCAGGGGATGCGGGTTCAATCCCTGGTCGGGAAACTAGGATCCCACATGCCGCGGGGCAACTAAGCCCAAGCGCTGCAACTACTGAGCCCGTGTGCTGCAACTAGAGCCTGCACGCTGCACCTACTGAGCCTGCACACTCTGGAGCCCGCATGCCACAACCAGAGAAGCCTGCATGCTGCAACGAAGAGCCTGCGTGCCACAACGAAGACCCAGCACAGCCAAAAAAATAAAAATTAAAAAAATAACATGCTTTCCTTCAGGGAGCTCACACATAGACTTCTAAAAGTACAAGAACCTTGTCATGGAGGTATATATGTGGTACTCTCTGCTTCTTTGGGGGAGACGGGGGAGAGTTAGAGGGGATGGTGGTACAAGAAAGGGGTCCCGAAGGAAGTGAAACTTGAACTGAATCTCGAGGAGGCTGCCAGGTCCAGAAAAGGCATTCTGGGCAGAGGGACGAGCAGGGGCAGAAGCTGGAGACATAGGAAAGTCTAGGGACACCAAGGCCGTCTCTTGTTAAAACGGGAACCCAGGGAGGAATGATGGAGGCTGGAAAATGAGGCAGAAGCCAAACGTTGACTGCCTCCTTGGCATATGTCAGCTCTTTCATTGCAGAAATCCCATGAGCTTATCAGATGGGTTCTAAAGGTCAGCAAAGCTAAAGGATTGGGGATATTGAAGTAGTTAAATGAGTAGTTGCCTAGAAACCCTGTTTGGCACAATAGCATCTTGTTTTCCCTCATGCTGTTTGGTTTCCATGCTGGGCTATCAGATTCTGCATCTTCCTGTGTCTGAAAACCATAGACCGTCCTCTGGGCAGGCCTAGGTGAGGCCACTAAAGTGGTCCGTTTGTCTGACTGCAAACCTACTAATCCCGGATTCAAATCGGCTCTGTTCCCCACGCACTGCACCTCACTGCCACAAACCTGCTCTGCTGGTTTAGGCTGGCCTCCTCCAGAAAGGAGAAATGTTTAGACACTGGTGGGGAAGGAGTGCTCTGCTGGTCTTGGGGAGCTGCCTGCAGGGAAATGCAACCTATCCTAAGGTCAGGTCACTTTTTACCTTACATTTACAAAGGGAAAGAGCATCTTAGTGATTCTATTTACTTAAGAACCCCCAAATTTAATGGTGCCCCAGTATGTATAATCATGTTCATTTTTCCCTGCAGAAAACATGGAAATTAGAGGAAATACAAAGAATAAAGTTAAAATTACAGTAAATCAATATCTTAGAACCATTGTTGATGTTCTGGAGTATTTCCTTGTAGCCTTTGTTTTTATGAACACACACACACACACACACACACACACACACATCAAAATTCATCTGTTTAGCTCCTACCACAGTGTCTGAAACATCTATGTGCTAATAAATGTTCAGTGAATAAATGAATGAATATCATTTCATTTTTACACATTTGTAATGATACATACAGTATGGAATTTTGTGCATTATAAGTATTTTTTACACCATTGTGAAAGCATTTTTTATGACTGCACAAATACTATTGTGTGAAATAATGCTGACTGTCTAATACATAACCCTACATTTACATCTCTGAAGATTTCCTTAAGCTAGATTCCTAGCTGCGAAAGAGAATAAACATTTTTGAGCTCCTGGGTCATTCAGTGTTGATGAACTTTCCAGGCTGAATTCCAGGTTGAAGTGATTCTTCACACGGAAACCCAAGTAGTCCTCTGAGAACTCTCTGGCAGCCTGCATGCAGCTGCTTCCCATACGCTGGGTGACGGACCCTCTTTCGTGGGCCTTGGCCCCATAATTTCTCAGACCCCAGATAGCCTCACTTGTCTAGCATCCTTGGGCCATCCCCAGGCTGGACCTTGCTGGATTAAGCTCCAGCTCAATTGCTCTGGTCCTCCACAAAGGATCAAGGGAGCTGGTCCTCAGTATGGCATTCCATTTAGTTTTCACTTTGGCATTGTCTTTACTGATTTCCTGCTCTTTAACCATATCTATGCTGAACAATTTCTGTGTCACAAAGCTATTGCTTTTCTTTTTCCATCCTGTGTGCAGTTTGAGATGAGGATTTAAAAGGGTGACCATGTCCCCATTTAGGACAACATAACTTGTACTAAAAAATATCATCTGGGGCTTCCCTGGTGGCGCAGTGGTTGAGAGTCCGCCTGCTGATGCAGGGGGCGTGGGTTCATGCCCCGGTCCGGGAAGACCCCACATGCCACGGAACGGCTGGGCCCATGAGTCATGGCCGCTGAGCCTGTGCTTCCGGAGCCTGTGCTCCGCAACGGGAGAGGCCACAACAGTGAGAGGCCTGCGTACCGCAAAAAAAAAAAAAAAAAAATCATTTGACTGATATTCTGTGCCTTTGGTGACACCATGATATATGCCATTCCAACTGCATTCTTCACACGTGCATGTTACTGTGTTATACCCTGGAAAAAACTTTTTTTAAGATTGAATCTCTGCCTTACAGAATTCAGATTCACCACTCTGACATCTTTACCTAAAGGTCATTTCCCAGGAAGTCTTTCCTGACTATATTATTTACATTTGTAACCCCCTTCTTCCTCTACTTCTTTTCACAGCATATCACGTCTCACCTACTATATGTCTTACTTATTTTTCTTAACTGTTGTGTCACCCCACTGAAACAAAACCATGACAAAGCATTCATTCATTATTTAGCAAATACCTCCAGGTGTCTAGAATTGTGATAAGCATGGAATGAAGTCTACACACACACACAAAAAGGAGCTTACAGTTGAATTAGAAACATCAAACAGTTAAGCAAATATATAAAGCAGGCTGTAATTTTAAAATACTAAACTAACGAGGCAGGACAAAGTAGATGTGCTTTGGAGGAAGTGAAGAAAACAGACTGTGAAGTAAGAGTAAAAACTGGTAAGAAGTAGATGAGGTTTAAAGGCAGGTTGGAACTTGAGGGAGGAATTTAAGGTAGAAACATTTGACTCATCCTGTAAACAGTGCAGATTTCTGAGCAGGAGAGTGGCATGATGAAAATGGTTTATAAAGATGACTAGTGGGCAAAGAGCAAAAATAAAAAACCATGATGAGAGGACAGATGAAAGGAAACTGATTGGACAGGTCAGTGGGACCTGAGATGCGGAGGGACTAAAAGAAGGTGATAAATGAGAAAGGATGGAGGACAGCACTGCAGAGGCATAGCTAAGAACACCGAGTCAAAATGTGTCAGCCTCCAACCAGGCAATTCTCAAAATAAAATGTCAAGATCATCCACCATTAAAGAGGACGTTGCTAGTGGGCTTTAGGAGACTCTGAGGTTGGCTGCCTGAATGTGGAGGAGAGGGTGGGAGATAAAGACAGCTGGCGTATTCTATGCAAAGTTAAACCAATTTAAAGAGCCCACATAAAGAGGAATACAAATGAGAAGAGGGAAAAAAATGTGAATTGCTATTTTAGATAAATCCCATATGGGTTATGCTCTTAATTTACTTAAAGCAGATGGCTGGACACAGGACTGTTTAATTTATTACTGTCCTGCCATTCAGAGCCAGAGCCTTCCTTAGGTTCCTAAGCAACTATGATGGGAAATGTCAGATTGCATGAAATTTCCTGATTAGACCATGTGACCCAAGCGCATCACACTGAAAATAATTCGAATACTCAAAATCGCTTATCCTAGACACCAGCTGCCAGTTCTTTTCCCACGGCAGATGGATGGGTGGGCCTCCCCGTCTTTGCAGGCAGTATGGTGGGAGATCTAGGAATAAGACAGACCAAAATAAAAAGTGGGAGAGGATTTGGAAGAAAGCTTGGGAATCTGGTATTTCAGATTCTCTCTTGTGGTACTATGTACATCCCCAAATTCTCTATAAGGGAAGGAAAGTAGCAAAGCATTTAAAAAGAAGCATTTAAAATTCTCTGGCAATTAAGCAGCCTCTGAGTCAGCAAACTCATCTAATAACCTGAGTAACATTTGCGATAACATCGGAGGATTGAAAAAGTATAGGAAGAATCAGGAGCTAGGCTGGTTTATGATCTGAAGAAGAAAGCACAAATAATATAACAAAAGCAATAAATTAACATTTTTTGAGGAGGAGTCACTATGTGCTGGGCCCTGTATGAATTATTATTACCCCCGTTGTACAGATGAGAAAACTGAGGATTCCTAGAGGATTAAGTTAGGTCACAGAGCTAGTAAGTGACATGATTACAGACCAGTCCCATGGATCTGTCAGAGTGTAAGAAAGTGGTTGGTGAGAAAAGGTGAAGAGCAACAAGCTGCTAATGCCAGAATTAGAGCATGACAGGTGCCTCCCTGTGGCATTTCTTATGAGCAGAGCACAGAGATAAGGTTGACAGAAGTGACTGCTTAGTGCAGAAGGGAGCATTTGCCAAATGCAATGCGGTATCCTACCTTGGATATCGGAACAGAAAAAAGACATTACTGAAATATGAAAAAGTCTGGGGTTTAGTTAATAGTCATGTACCAATGTTAGTTTCTTTGTGGTGATAAATGTACCATAATAAGTGAGATGCAGGTAAGGGATACAGGGGAATTCTGTACCATCTTGCAACTTGCCTGTAAATCTGAAATTATCCTAAAATAAAAAGGTTATTTTAAGCTTTTTAGAAAGAAAAGAGTATTTGTGACAGGTTCACAAACATTCTTCAGAGTAGTATCATTTAAAATGGAAATGGCAAGGGTAGCACTACAGTTCTGTGGCTGGTCATATTTCTCAGCAGACAAGATTATTACTAATGACAATCACAATGACTAACATTATTGAGCACTTATCATTCCAGCCTCCATCCAAAGGATGCCACACACATGCCTGCATGTCATATTCAAGACAACACTTATAAATTAAGAAGGTGTTATTATTATCCCAATTTACAGTTGAGAAAAGCTCTTAGGATAGTGCCTGGAATTTCTGGTAGGCACTATTTTTTTTTATTATTATCATAGAGGTTAAGAAACTGGGCCAGCTTGTGAGCAACAGAGTAACAATTCAAACTAAACCCTAAAAGGCTTCCATTTACTAACTGTATGGCTTGGGCAAGTTTGAAAAACAAAAGAAAGCTAATAACAGGGAGTGGATTTTAAAATGTGTTGAGAGTTGCATCATAACAACTTAAGTTTACAAACAGACAGTTAATTGTCTATTAAGTATTCAAAATCAATGAGTTAAATTTAATTGAATAACTTGAAGATACCCAGGCTATACAGTACTATATTGAGGTCAATAAAAAGGGGCTGAAAATTATCTTTCTCAAGAATCCTGGGATACACCTCTGGGTATGAGAACCAAGTAAGAGCAAGCAGAGACAATAAGGAGACGGTGAGCCCCCAGGATCAATGGGAGCCACTAGGAAAAGTGTTTCCAGATCTCCCTTGGGGGGTCAAATGACTACAGCTCACTGGACCAGGCAGATTCCCCTGATGAGAAGTATTTCCTTATGAGGGGAAGCTGGAAGGGCAAATTATGAAGACAGCTTTCTGATGACTGATGTGAAAATGACTGTGGGGAGAAGCAGGACGGCTGGTCAGCAGCCCTTGCTCATCCACATTCAGTTTAACCCCATACACCTTCATTTAGCATTCTCTTAGTGTTGGGGATGATGCTAAGCTCTGGGAAGGATACAAAGGTGGAAAAAAGTAAAACAGTGCCTAACCTCCTGAGTTTACATCTAGCTGTGTATTTCACCAGAAGAAAACCCAGCAACCACGCAGTACAGGGAATACCCTTAATTTCAATCTTCACTCTGTGCCTGGTCCAAGTTGTAGGCTTTGTTTGGACCTCGGTAAGAATAATGGCAAATAATATTTGCTGGGGAAGATTGTTGTGAGGATGGAAAATGAGGTAAGTGTCTATAACAATGTCTGACGCAGAAAGTGAAGAGGAGTCCATCATAAATCCATGTTGCTTTCCTTTATTTACCTCCAGCAAGAAAGAGAAATCTCTTACTCACACCCCCAGTCACCCACATCTTCATTTCAAATTAGACCTTGACCTCAACTGTTACAGCAAAAGGGAGGTCACAGAGACAAGATAAGAGGCCAAATTTTTGGCTTCAGACACTACAGGAGCCCAAGTCCGAAGAGTATGAAGACGACTTGGGAGGATTTCAAGAATGGACTTTAGAACCTCACCACATTATTGTTACCCACCTGCCCCCAACCTAGGCACAAAAATGGGGGTGCTGAAATACACACCACACTTGTTGACAGAAAGCTGCTTAGAACCTGAAAAAGTAGATGTCCTTTTCTCATCCATCGGCCCAGATCTGGAGCCGCTTCTAATTTGCACAAGAAATAGGCCAGCAGCAGCCTTGCTCTTCCCCACCCCCATACCTGCCTAAAATGTGACACCCTTGCACTTCTCAATCCAAAACAGGTTGAGAAAATAACAAAATCCTAAGCCTGGAGTCATATAACTTATTCTTTTATTCAACAAGTATTTATTCAGCCCCTACTGTGTGCTCTGGAACATTTTCTACTCCCTGGAACCCCTGGGCTGCCTTTAATCTCTGTTCCACCCCGCTGGCCCTGCAAGCCTCTAGTTTATAATCTATTTACTGTTTCTTAGCCAACGTCCACTTCCTGACAAGCAGGTCTGCCATCCTTTTCCTCCAGAATAGAATATTGTTCTACACTCCCCTGTCCCCCAGGGTTTACCTCTTCCTTCATGGCTTAATTCGAAGCCCTTAATCCCTTCATTGTTCAGCTCCTCTTACTTCTCTTCCCCGTATTCTATCACCAATATCTGATCTCAACTCCCCACACAACAGCCTCCAGATAGAACAAAGGGGACTGAAAGAATGTAACTCATTTACCTGTGGTTACCCAACTCATGAGTAGTCCAATCCAACAAATTCTGTAAAAATAGTAATGGTAATGATAATAGCTAGCACTTGAGAGTGAGATTAGGGACAGGTCACAATTATTAGTAGAGACAAAGTCTAAGGACTGACCATGGGAGTAAGCACCATAAGGTAGGGTCAGGGCAAGGTCTTTGGAGGAGGAGAATCCAAAAAAAAAAAAAAAAACCCAGACCAGATATTGAAAAAATAACCCATGAGCGTAAAACAATCATCAGGAAGTATGACAGAAGTAGTGTGGGAAAGAGGCATCTGGAGCTTTAACCTTAAGGAATGAGGGTGTATGTCAGAAAAAGGATGTGGTAAAAGACTACAAGGTGGGATATAGTCTGATGACTTGAGAGTCAGAGCTGGTAAGGAGACCTGAGGATGGGGTTGGAAAATGGTCTGGAAGCAGTGATGAGGATACCTCAGGTCTTAATCTGTTTAGGACACTATAACAGAAATGCCATAGTTTGGGTGGCTTATAGACAACCAAAATTTATTTCTCACAGTTCAAGAGGCTGGAAGTCCAAGATCAAGGAGCCAGCAAATTTGGTATATGGTGAAAACTAGCTTCCAGGTTCATAGATGGCTATCTTCTCCCATGTCCTCATAAGATGGAAGGGGAAGAGGCAGCTCTCTGTGGTCTCTTTTATAAGGGCACTAATCTCATTCATAAGGGCTCCACCCTCATGACCTAATCACCTCCCAAGGCCCCACTTCCTAATAACATCACATTGGGGGTTAGGTTTTAACATACTAATTTGGGGAGGGGTCACATTCAGTCCACGGTATGCACCCCACTTGTAGGCCCATAGTACAAGTGAAATGGAGCAGGACCCTATGGTCCTCCCCGCCCCCTTCCATGTCCTCTGCCTGCCTTTTGTCTGTGGAAAAACTTTAGCCAAAGACTAAGTTTAATCAGAGAAATGAGAAAATGCAGAAGCAAAGAAAAGCAGTCCAACAAGACTAAATAATAACAGTTTAGTCATTAAGCATAGTCAACGACCTTTAGTTCCGTCTCACGGGCTATAGATAATATTCTGAGCCATATCCTGTGAGCTGTCTTATAGATACTGAAACCCCCACCAGGTGGAAGAAGTTAACTACATGATGACCAGACTGTAGCCATGACATAAGCTGCCGCAATTCCAAGAATTTGCCTCAAAGAAATGGAGACAAACCCACCCTGGAACTGAAGATTAACTGTACTCAAAACAATTAAAAAAAAAAAATCAGGACCACTGATAACCAACTTCAAGATGACTGTCAGAGCTGACTGTGTTGTTTCTGCAGGTAGCCCCCTCCCTCCGTCTATAAATGTTCTTGCTCACTGATTGTCAGTGGGGGGGAGTCAGCCTTTGGACACGGGTCCACCCTCCCCCTCAGTTGCCAGCATCCACAATCAAGCAAACTTTCCTTTCCACCAACCTTGCCTCTTTATTGACTTTTGAGCGGTGAGCAGCCGGACCCCACTTTCGGTTACACAAGGAGTGATGGAGAGAAAATGGCCAACACCTGCAGAAGAACCAGTGTCCGGGCAAGAACCATGTCTCCAGTGTAGCAAGAAGGTGAAGAGAACATTCAGAGAAGTGAGGTATAGAGGGGATATTGTGAGGTCACTGTGGAAGGGTTTCAAAAGTTGGGGAGGAGTGAGATACAGAGTCAGAAAAGGGACATATGAGGCTATGTGGAGATCAGAGTCCAAAGGTTGAGAGATGATTTGGGAGACCAGGGCTGACATAAATGGAGAGGAATGCAAGATGGGATTAGCGCAGGACACCAGGTCTGATAGCAGTGGCACAGTTGTGGGTTGGGGGCCAGCGGGTGAGGGTTGGCCAGGAACACTCTGAGCTCTTGCCCATTGCAAATTCATAATCTATTGGGGGAGACCCAAATATAGTGAGAGAACAATGCACCCCAGATTACCTTTGGAATTCAAAGACTATCGAAGCCTATAGGAAGGTCACCCAACTCAAAACTCATACAGGGAAGGCCAAGGAAAATGAGAGAGAGGGGGAAAGAGAAAGAGAGAGAATAGAAATAGAATTCCATAAAATTACCGCCACTACTAGAAAATAATTGAGATGCTTCTCCTATAGCAATGAGTCTTTGTGCTACACTTAATCTTAGCCAAAAGGCCAAGAAGCTATGAAATGAGTCTTTGTACAAATGAACCATAAACTGAAAAAGTTGTGTTTATATTCACATTATTTGAATAGTCTTTGATCTTGTCAGAGTGAAATTTATTGCCTTTGGCTAGAGAACTTTGCAAGATTTACACAGCAAAGGGTGAGTATAATATTATCTTTAATATAAGTTGTAAAATTCTGAATAGATATAGAGATTTTCTGAGAGTAAAAAATAGGAAACATTTTAAAAGCTAAGAGTCTAATACATCCCTATCTCTCTATTACCTGAAATGTCTAAAATTACCTCTGGTATTTAGGGTGATGGGTACAGAGAAAGAATTAAATTGATGGAACTTTCCCCAACTCCCCTATCTAAATTAGCCGTACTCTCTCTTTTTTTTTTTTAAACATCTTTATTGGAGTATAATTGCTTTACAATGGTGTGTTAGTTTCTGCTTTATAACAAAGTGAATCAGCTATACATATACATATATCCCCATATCTCCTCCTTCTTGCGTCTCCCTCCCACCCTCCCTATCCCACCCCTCTAGGTGGTCACAAAGCACCGAGCTGATCTCCCTGTGCTGTGGCTGCTTCCCACTAGCTAGCTATTTTACATTTGGTAGTGTTAGCTGTACTCTTTCTATGTCAACGTTTGTTGAGTGCTTAAATGTACCTCATGTAATCCTCATAACCTTTTTCCCATTTTTATTACAAAAAATTCAATGCTTAGAAAGATAAAATAACTTGCCAGTGTCCCACAGCTAGTGAAGAGCTAAAGCAAATTCACAACTGTCTGTTAAAACCACTGCCTCTTCCCTTACACCATGATGCAGTCACATTTTCAAGATTTTTTAATTGCAAAAAGCTATTCATGTTGTCCACACTAGTCAGTAATCCACTTACCTCTTTCAGTAGTTTCAAGGAAAAATGCTATTGATTAGATCCAAGAAGCTTTTTATATGGTTGTTAATACCTAAAGCAGAATAAAATATAATGGGGAGAATCTCCCTCTCAGGAACTCTGCAGATTACAGGCTAGTTTAGCAAAATGAATCTGGTTGTGTTCAGTAGAAGGAATACACTGGAGACAGGCTGACAAGGCTGGCCAGCAAGAAAACCCTAATGGGGACACTCATCACACCATAACTAGAGAGCTGGTGTTGAAAATAGGCTTAGTCTACAAGGCATCCTCATTTAAAAAAACAAATAAAAAAAGCATCTGTCGACCCATAAAGATGGGCTACTATTCTAACGTAGAACATTTACTCATCCTAAAATAAATCTAAGAGATTATGTTTTACAAACACAAAAAGGTTCAATCAGGGGTGACTGGAGACAACAATATATCAATCTCCATCGGCATCTATGAAATTCAGACAAAAAGTTTGCAGAGCCCTAATGCATGTCAGATAAACCCCAGGGTTTTGTGCAACACCGTTTAAACACTTCATTAAAATCATTTATTAGTACCCTTGGCATGGTTGTCCTATCTGTTATTTAAACAATTCCCTCTATGGGGGCATTTGGTTGGTTTCTATTTTTCTCCAATGTAAACAATGCTGTAATCAATACCCTTGTACATATATTTTGGCATAATTCTTTGATTGTTTCCTTAGAATAAATTCCTAGAAGTGCTGGGTCAAAGCACAGACACAGTTTTGAAGCTTTTGATAGATATTGCCAAAATGTCCTCCAGATATTTAAATACCACATTAAGATTTCTAGTTCAATGAAAGTTTCTAGGATTCTTCTCAGAGTAACTAAGAGCAAAAGGAAGAGATCAGATCCAGAATCCTGGGTTTGAGTCCTGTGTTTACCATTTGTTAGCTGTGTGACCTTAGTCGTTACTCAACCCTTCTATTTCTTTATCTATAAATTGGGTATAATAGCAGTACTCAACTCATAGAGTTGCTTTAAGAATTAAATAAATCAATGTCTGTAAAGACCTTAGAACCAGGCATAGTAAGCCTTACATTAAGTGTTCACTACTATAATCATCCTTGGTTCTTATACTTTGGACTTCAAAACCAATTTTAAAAAAAGAATTAAGGGAATCAATATGAGTTTGCCTTTTTTTTCTGTTTTTCCCAAATAAAAACATTTTTTAAAAACCCAGTACATAAGCAGCACTTCATAGCAAAAATTATATTTTAATAACACTAAAAATTTAAGAAGAACATAATATCAGAATACATGACTTTTATTCTTATATTTAGCTTTAAGAGAAATTTTTTATATTATACTTATTTTTCTCATTTCTCCATGGAGCAGTGAATACGTTATTTGTTCACGTGTTTGAGAACCACTGGACAGCCATATTTTCCAAAACCCTTACATTTCTTTTTTTTTCTTTTTAACAAAACCCTTACATTTCTATTTTTACTAATTAATAATTAAAGGTTTTAAACTTTTTAAAAAAAATAAATCATAGAATTTGGACTGTAGCTTTTGTGAACTAGGCAAATAAAAGATAATAGAATCATAAAGTCAGCTTACTGACTTTGCAAGATGCAAATAATAGAGGAAAAAGAAACATTCTTTTATATGGCTCTGAAAGAAAATAAAAGTGTAGCTAAAACCCATTCTTTGGCCAGAAAGCTTGACACCCCTACTTTTATTTTGACAGAGGAATCCCTATGAAGTTGTTGGAATAGAAATGAAATTCCTGAGCACCTAAAAGCCAAATCATTTGTAGAAGAGCCAGACATTGAATTAACTCCAAGCAAAACCTGAAGAGGAACACAGAAACATTTAGGGAAACCACATGAACTAATGGCAGAGACAATGATCACTGATCACTCCATCCATAATTGTCTCCATCTTGAAAACAATTTGTTTTGCATGAATGATGCTACTGCATGATTTGCTGACCAGTTTTCCAAGTCACTCACTAATTGTCAGGCACATATTTAACAAAGAGCTAATAGTAACGACTAGCATTTCATGAGCGCTCACTGGTGCCTTGCACTGTGCCTGGCCTTCTCTCCTTTTATCATCACAGCCATTCTGTGACAAGGGAGTATTGTTCTAATTTCTATTTTAAAGGCGGTGGAACTCAGACCTGGAGACATTAGTAACTTGGCTCAAAGGTTACACAGGTGGAACCAAACCAGTCCAGCTGACTCCACGATCTTACTCTTTCTTTTTTTTTAAAAAAATTATTTATTTATTTATTGGCTGCATTGGGTCTGTTTCTGCGCGTGGGTTTTCTCTAGTTGCTGAGAGCGGGGGCTACTCTTCGTTGCAGTGCACGGGCTTCTCGTTGCTGGCTTCACTTGTTGCAGAGCATGGGCTCTAGGCACACGGGCTTCAGTAGTTGCAGTGCACGCAGGCTTTAGGGCACGGGCTCAGTAGTTGTGGTGCATAGGCTTAGTTGCTCCGAGGCATGTGGGACCTTCCCGGACAAGTGATCAAACCCATGTCCCCTGCATTGGCAGGTGAATTCTTAACCACTGCACTACCAGGGAAGTCCCTCCATGATCTTACTCTTAACCAATGTGCCACACCACCATTCTAGACCCTATTTTGTCATTTTTAAATGTTAAGGGGAAATACAATACTTCCACCTCACAAGAAAAGAAAACATGCACTAGTCATCATTAACAAGTATACTGGAAATGACCTGAACTACAGGGAATCTTCCATCACAGGCCAGGATCCCTACTTACTCCATTACCTTTGCATATCCCAGCCTTGGCTTTCTCAGCTCTTTTTTTGAAATGAGTGATGTCTGAAGTTCTGTCAAACAAGGAATTCATGGGGGTAAACAATTCAATAGATTTTTTTCTTTCCTTAAATTCAAAGTTGGCTTCTAGTTAACACTTTAGATGGGAGATAGTGTGGGAAAGGAAGAAGATGCTAAGAATCTTAATTATTATTTTAGAAGATTGGCAGTTGCTTCATTTCTTTTATTAGTTATACATCTAGTAAGGCCATCAGACCCAATCAAAAAATGCACAGAAGACCTAAAAAGACATTTCTCCAAAGAAGACATACAGATGGCCAATAGGCACATGAAAATATGCTCAACATGACTAATTATTAGAAAAACGCAAATCAAAACTACAATGAGGTACCACCTCACACTGGTCAGAATGGCCATCATTAAAAAGTTTACAAATAACAAATGCCAGAGAGGGTGTGGAGAAAAGGGAACCCTCCTACACTGCTGGAATGTAAACTGGCACAGCCACTATGGAGAACATATGGAGGTTCCTTAAAAAACTAAAACTAGAGTTGCCATATGATCCAGCAATCCCACTCCTGGGCATATATCCAGAGAAAACTCTAATTCGGAAAGATACATGCACCCCAATGTTCATAGCAGCACTATTTACAATAGCCAAGACATGGAAACAACCTAAATGTCCATCGACA
>NC_041219.1:27318681-27339478 GCF_002837175.3 Physeter macrocephalus
ACAATGGAATACTACCCAGCCATAAAAAAAGAATGAAATAATGTCATTTGCAGCAACATGGATGAACCTAGAGATTATCATACTAAGTGAAGTAAGTTAGAAAAAGAAAGAAAAATACCATATATCACTTATATGTGGAACCTAAAATACAACAAATGAACTTATCTATGAAACAGAAACAGACAAACATAGAGAACAGACTTATGGTTGACAAGGGGGAGGGAGAGTGAGGGAGGGATGGATTGGGAGTTTGGGATTAGCAGATGCAAACTATATTATATAGAATGGATAAACAACAAGGTCCTACTGTATAGCACAAGGAACTATATTCAATACCCTGTAATAAACCATAATGGAAAAGAATTATTTTTAAATTTTAATTAAAAAATAGTAAGGCCATCAGAATGACAGGTACACATGAAGAAATTTATCTATGAATTATGGTACCGACTGCCAAGGCCTGTTGAAGGCTCTGAGATTATGTGCTGCAAATTAAACTGTAAGCCTGCCACAGGTTCATGAATGCTGGTACAAAACATGATATTCCTGCGTCAGACACAAAAGAATTTACTACTCAAACCAATACCAGTAGCCAGAGTATCAGCACATTCTTGCACTGGTTCCCACAGCCCCAGTCCCCACAGGGTGACAGGAAAGGGGCCAGATAACACTTGCACAAGCACTGGTTTGCATGACAAGTATCCTGGAAATGACCTGAACTACAGGGAATAGTAGATAACACTTGCACAAGCACTGGTTTGCATGACAGGAGAGGAACCCTGACTTTTTCATAATCGGCAGCAAATAAACCTGTTCCTTTACTGCAGAAGGAAGTAATACCTCTATTTTCCAAGGCCATTCACTATACAAACATCTTCGAAAAGAGTGTGGAACTAACACAATCAATGCCTCTGCTCACAAGACATGCAGAAATGTGAGACCCGTGGAAAACTGTCTCCCAACACCAACCATTCTGCTTGTTACAAAAGCACATGTTTGACATCTTTTTTTTTTTTTTGGCTGCGTTGGGTCTTCGTTGCTGCATGCGGGCTTTCTCTAGTTGCAGCGAACGGGGGCTACTCTTCGTTGTGGAGCGCAGGCTCTAGAGTGCAGGCTCAATAGTTGTAGCGCACGGGCTTAGCTGCTCCGTGGCATGTGGGATCTTCCCGGACCAGGGCTTGAACCCGTGTCCCCTGCATTGGCAAGTGGATTCTTAACTGCTGTGCCACCAGGGAAGGCCCTGGCGACTATATCTTGATTAGACCCATGGACTTTCATAACTGTTGTAGTACCCAGAAATTATTTGCCAGTATCTTGGACTATTCCTTTTCAAAAAGGTCAGTTGTGCCACTATACTTGCCATATTTTCTACAGATCCTAATGGGTGAGGAGATTCTAGTAATAAAATATCCACACAAATGCAGTGTGGAAACTGACCAAGAGCGTCCAAAGTTAACATGCTATAAATGTACAATGAAGGCATTTACACCAGGAAGACTGTTGTATACAATTTTCTAGAGCAAAATGATCTCAATAAACAGTTATGAGGCTTTTTTTTAAAAGTCTGACTCTTAATTAGCTGAAAACGGCTTATAGCACTAGCCTCCCAAGTCAGATGCACAAACCTATGGGATGTGGGAAGAAAATATTAAGAGCCCTGGGAGACCTGAGCCCTGATCTCAGACATATAAAGAGCAGCTCTCAAAGAAGTGTGAGTGGGGGCTCTGTAAAACTGAGAGCTCTCAACAGTTTGTATAATTTACCAAACACGAAGAGCAGCCAGGAAAAGAAGTGTGCATTTTCTGATAAGGTAGACTATGATGTCGTCTATCATTGTAAGTTGATCAGGTTAATATATATGAAATGTCAACTAAAGTTAAGTTTCACTGTTTAAAAAAAAAAAAAGTCTGCCTCTTAAAGTCCAGATTGAATCATATTGAATCCCCATCTGCTCATTAACTCTTGTGAGAGATCAACTAAAAGGAAAAGGAGTATTCTCTCTTAGGACCAGTTTTCTTATAAGAATCCAAACTTTTGAGCTATGAGATATATTTCCCAGTCCACCCTTTATTTGAACAGGAAATTGACCTGAATTTTACAATCATTACACACAGTACTTCTGAAATAAGAACACTATAAACATATTGCTCCTTTACCATAGACCAAAGTGATGAGATTATATACGTTTGTCCAACAGAATAAAATGATGATTCTTAATTGCACTCAAATCAAACTAAATCTTGTGCGTAATACATTCATGCTAAAATGACATGGAAGGGCAGGTTGGTGGTTGTCAGTGGCGTGGGGTGGGACAGAGGAGGTGAAGGTGGTCAAAAGGTAAAAAATTCAAGTCGTAAGATAAGTCATTGGGATATAATGTACAGCATGGTGACTATAGTTAACAATGCTGTTTTGTATATTTGAAAGTTGCTAAGAGAGTAGATCTGAAAAGTTCTCATCACAAGAAAAAAATTATAATTGTGTGATGATGGATGTTTACTAACCTTATTGTGGTAATCTTTTCACTATATACACGTATATCAAATCATTATGTTGTACATCTAACCTAAAACTAACAGTATTATATGTCAATTATATCTGGGTTTTTTTGTTTGTTTGTTTTTAATTAATTTCTTTAATTTATTTATTTTGGGCTGTGTTGGGTCTTCGTTGCTGTGCGTGGGCTTTCTCTAGTTGCTGCGAGCGGGGGCTACTCTTCGTTGCGGTGCGGGGGCTTCTCATTGCGGTGGCTTCTCTTGTTGCGGAGCACGGGATCTAGGCGCGCAGGCTTCAGTAGTTGTGGCTGGCGGACTCTAGAGCGCAGGCTCGGTAGTTGTGGCGCATGGGCTCCACTACTCCGCGGCATGTGGGATCTTACCAGACCAGGGCTCGAACCCGCATCCCCTGCATTGGCAGGCAGACCCCCAACCACTGCACCACCAGGGAAGCTCCTATATCTAAGTTTTTGAAAATAGAATAAGGGACTTCCCTGGTGGTCCAGTGATTAAGAATTCACCTTCCAATACAGTGGACATGGGTTCGATCTCTGGTCGGGGAACTAAGATCCCACATGCCGGGGAGCAACTACGCCTGCACGCTGCAAATAGTGAGCCTGCGTGCTCTGGAGCCCACACGCCACAACTAGAGAGAAGCCCGCACGCCACAACTAAGATCCAACGCAGCCAAATAAATAAATAAATATTTTTTAAAAATAAACATAGAATGAAATGGGATCTGTAAAAAAGTAATAATATACCAAAGCATATCAGTCCCACACACATTCTCCCAGACTTATCACAACCCAGCAAAGTGCCTGGCACATAGCAGATGTCATATAGTTGTCAAATGAATTAATGTATAAATGAATGAGCACACTTCTCTTTCATTTATACCTTGCTTCGTCCATTTCTTCCCAAGGAATACTGGTTTCTTCTCCTCTAACTCATCCATATTGTCCTAACTCATAAAACTGCACTAGTTCCTTCTTCCCAATGCCTCACGGGATTCTGAGTCTCACAGAACCACCTTCTGATCATTAAAAGCTTAATATGAGATTCAGAGATCTATGTTCAGAACATTCCTTGTAAGTATTTCTTTTGCCTGCTGTAACTCTAGATAGTAGGCCCAAGTTACAAAAATTAAAACAACCAATTAAGTTTGAAGGCAAACCATTCTGTTCCCCATATCCATGGGTTTATAGTTGAATTCCATGCAAAACATTTTCATTGTTTTCCCCTAAATCTTTTGAATGTTGCTCTAAGTCTTATAGTTTCCCATTTATTCCCACATGCCAATGCCATGCATCATTCATAAAAACGAAGCAGCAGCAAAGATTTGCTGCTTCAAAATGAGGACATACTGACTTTTTCTCAAATTCATTTTATCCAGGTGTAAATGCCCAAATACTGACAAAAAGACACCGGAAAATGCGGTGTAATTGAGAACTGCATCTCATATATTGTTTTTTGATGATGTTTGTCCTTCAGGGTGCTATATATCTGTGTTTCTGTAGTTTTGGATACACAGCCCTACAAAATGTGAAATAGAATTGTCTCCCAATTTCAATAAGGTTTGCTTTGGAAAATGGTTAGAAATAAACCCAAAACATGACTGAAAGGCAATTTTTTGCTGTTTTAATAAATGTAACATTCAATCAAATCAAAGGTTGGTTTCAAAAAAAAAATGTCATTCTCCTTCTTCGAATCACATCTCACACACACACACACACACACACACACACACACACACACACACACACACGCAAATATATGCCCTGGAGAATAATTACCAAGAGCTAAGCTCTAAAATTAAAGAATCTGTAGAAAATACAATGATGCACCTGAAAATAGTTTTCATTCTCTCCTTTGTGTGAAATTCAATTACACAGAAAGCAAACAAATGGAATAAACAATGAAAATGGCATTTTGGGGATTTTTTTTTAAATTACTATAAACTGCACTCTCTAAAACAAAAAGACCACTTATGTAGCAATTCCATCTAATGACGTACATTTATCTCCTGTCTGGCTATTCTTGATTTAAATAATGCTTTCCTTAGAGCCTCACACCACTAAACCCAGTCATTAACTCCTTTATAACAAGAAACTATTTCTCCCCATAAACGCAAACAATAGTAATCTTGCTCTTATCTTGATATTTCTGTCAAAAAAATACTTTTAAAATCTTTGACATTACTAAGAAAGATTCAATATGGTATTTACATCTTTCTAGAAATATTTCGAGCCCACTATAACCATTCTAAAACAGCAAAAATGAAAATTATGAAATCTTATTGCTTTAACTTAATATTAATGTATTGCTTCAGAATAAAAAAAAAGAAGCTACTCTCATGTACAAATGCAGCCCTGATAAAAATACCAAAGCATACATCTACCAGATTAATCCTCTAGTAAATTAAAATACTAAAATTCTTCTTTGGATTCCTTTAAATAACAATATCTCCTTATATTTAAGGAGATATTTTTCATCTTTTGCTCCAAAAGATGAAAAAAAAATGAACTAATTTAACACATGTCCAGGAGTTAGATAACTCTATATAACTCTCTCTATATATAAATATAACTATATATACATATAACTATATATTCTATATGTATAGAATTTATATAACTATATATATTTATATAGGTATAAATAATAATATATAATCATTTATATAAGTATTTGTATATATTTATATTATATATAAATTAAATATATATAAGTATATATATGTGTGTGTATATATATATATATATATATATATATATATATATTCACTGTCTTAACCTACGTCATTTGGGCTTGAACTGATAAGGTATATAAATGACTTACCATAGATGCCCCACTCTTCCCAAGTAAATTTAATTGTTTTAATAGGAAACAATCCCTTGAGCCAAAAAGAACTTAAATATCAATGACAAGCTTGTGGTGACATTTTAAACTCTTCTGCCACATGGAAAACAGACTCTACCATCCCCCTTCTCCCACACCTCAAAGCAGTACTACATATTTGTGGAAGCTTTGGAGTCCCACCTATATACACCTAAGACAGTGGGACAGTCAGATGGCAGACCTCTCTACCTGCCAGTCCTCCTTCTGGAAGCAATGTAGTATGGTGGAAAGTGCAATGGGTTCTGGGGTCCACAAACCTGGAATCCAATCCATTTGCTAATGTTGAGTCTTGGGCTATTTGCTTTCTATCTCTGTGAGCTTCAGGTGTCCTCATGTGTAAAATGAAGAAAATAGGACCACTCTCCAGGGTTGTAGTGAAGGTAACACACCAGAGCTTCAGGCCGAGTACATGACAGAGAAAGGTAAGCATAAGGAAACCCTCCTGGTAGGGGAAGTAGGACAGGTTCCAAAGTTTGAAGCAGTGAAAGGAAGTATTTGTGAGATCTCTGAAAACTTTGTCTTGGGCTAGTTCTGAACATCACTATTAAGGATGGAAATTATTTTTTTCATGCATTAATTCATCTGTTAGGTACACAATTACTGAACTTCTTATCTAAGCCAGCAAGGGAGACAGACCCATATATAATTAACTATAGCTGTAAGACACAGATGCTATTACTGGTGAAAGAGTGAAGGGAGGGCTAGAGATGACAGTCAACAAGGTCCTGAATAACTATAAGACACAGATGCTATTGCTCATGAAAGAGTGAAGGGAGGGCTAGAGATGACAGTCAACAGGGTCCTAAAAACAACAGGCGACACCTGAGGTCAAGTCACATAAAGTCAGAGAGGGATTAGTAGAAAGACATTGAAGGGAAGCTTCAGGGCCACATACAAGTGGTTCACACCAATCGCTCTAGGAATATGAGGCAGAGAGCAATTGCACCTGGAGATCTGTTGGGTGGTCTCTCCATCGTCATTGTGGCAAGGACTCAGAAGGGGAGTGGTCTGGGAAGTGGGTGCGTTCAGGTCACAAGGGGTTCTAGGCTTTCTTCCAGACCAGCTGGACCATCACAACATGAATGGCCTTAGACACCACCAATTCAAGAGGGCAGATTAGTTAGAAAGAAGAACCTGCAAGGGATAGAGAAAGATTTCTATTAATACATCCTTTCAGATAGGATGAGGGAATCAGATTTATTGTATATTTGATAATATGAATAACCAGTCTAAACGTTTCAAATATAAATTAGAATAGAATGATGAATGATAAAGCGATGGTTTCTTCTGTTTGATTCTATACATTCCTGATTGTGCTGTTGATGATGATGATAACAAATAATAGCAGTTACCATATCCTGTGTATTTCCTACGTGTCAGGCAATGATTTAAGTGCTTAATATTTATGTTTCACAACATCCCATGAGACAGACAGTATTACTATCCCCACTTAACAAATGAGCAAATGTAGAAACTGAGAGGTTAAGTAACTAGCTGAAGGCCACACAGATAGTAAGCGGTAGAGCTGGGTTTCAGACCCAGAACTGCCTACAACTCCAGAACCTCCACTCTCTCCTACTGCCTACATGCTTAACAAATCTCTAAATGGCTCTGTGGACATTCCAAAAACAAGAACTTATCAAAGTGCTATTTACTAATCTCTATTATCATAGAAATATTACTAACATTACTATGAAAGTAATAAATTTCTATGTCTTAAGAGTTTCAGGTGTCAAAGTGACCTTTGAGGTAAATTCAAGCAACCCTCAATTCTACAAATAAGGATCTGAGCCATCCCAAGTTTAATTGAGCTAGAATGAAAATACCAATGGTTCTCATTAAAATGTTAGACAAGGTAGATCTCTTTGTTTATATTTGTTGATAGTGATGATAATTACAGTTTGAAATAAAATGACAACGTACTAACAGGATAGTATCAGCCTACCCTGGGATTTGATACAAAAGGTTGGAGTGTTTTCAAACCTCATTAACTAACTTTGTTGCTGGACAACGTGGCAAAACTCAAGCGGCTTCCTGGATGCTGGCTATTTGGCTCTCTCTTAATCATTCTGAAAATATCAAAGGTATGTCCTGGTTTATAGTACCCTTACTGGACTAATTTTTATTGAAAAACCTGGTCATCCAAAATTGAATTTATTTTTTTCCTCAAGCAGAAGCAAAACCTTTCTAAGAGTAATTGAAAATAAAAGGCTTACTCAAAAAGCAATTACAGAATAAGGCCAGTGTCAATCATTATAGAATAAGGCCATTGGCTAAAAGTAACAGAGACAGAAAGTTTGGCTGGTGGCTTTTTTTATTGATTTATTTTTTATCTTCCCATCTTTAATAGGATAATTTTTTTTTCCATAACCAGTTTATTGGTCATTTGGAAAATATATTTTTTTAAGAAAAGACCATTTACTTTCACTGTAAAATGACAAAATGAAATCCTCAGAAGTCTTCAACTTCATTAATAATTTAAAAAAACAGACTAAAAGGAGATATCATGTTTATACTATGAAATTGACTAAGATAAAAGACTTTCCCCCCAATTCTTAATGTTGGTGGGGGTGTGAGAAAACAAGCTTAACAAGTTTTAACAATACTAGGAAATAAACTAAGGCAGTCTTTCTGGAGGCCATTTGGCAATATTCCTTACAGTGTGGTTTTTTTTGTTTTTTTTTGTTTTTTACATTTTGGCCCTGCCACGTGTCATGTGGGATCTTAGTTCCTCAACCAGGGATCAAACCCCGGCTCCCTGCAGTGGAAGCATGGAGTCTTAACAACTGGACCGCCAGGGAAGTCCCTACAGTGTTTTTTTTTTTTAAGATGCACTTTACACAGCAATGCCACTTCTAGGAATGTAAACTCATGTTGCCTTGTGTGCAAAGTCTTGCTTATAATGATATCGATATATGGGACGTTCATTATAGCAAGGAAGGAATGAAAGAAGGAAAGGAGGGAGAGAGGAAGAGAGAGAATTAAAGAAATCAACATATCCATCAATAGGAACTGCTTAACTAAATACGGTGCAGTACATTTGTAAAAAAGCAGTATTATTTTTCCATTAAAAGTAATGTTGTGGATAAATATTATTGAAATGGAAATGGATCACAAATGTTACTAGTTTTTTTCTTTTTTAAACAATACAAAACTCTATGTAACTGTATGCTTCCACTTATATGAACTTTAAGAACAGGCAAAACCAATCTGTAGCAATAGATATCAGAAGAGTGTTTGCCTGGGAGGGTGGAGAGCAGACTGATTTGAAAAGAGGTAAAAGAACTTTCTGGATTGATGGAAATGTTCTAACCTTGGAATATGGATGGAGGGGGAGGAGGAGGAACAGAGTGAGTACACATTCATCAAAACTCATCAAAATATATACTTAACATCTCTATATTCCACTTTATGTAAAGTATACCTCTATTTAAATAAGGAACAAAACCTCTAAATGTACATGATCTCAATTTTATAATGAAAACAATGTTTATATATGTACATGCAGAAAAGGATTTGGAGAGGACTTTTGGGTTGTGGAATTATGTTTGTTTAACTTTTTCTTTTTTTTCAACTTGTCAACCAGCATTTTAATAGTTAAAATAAACCCAAATATACAAACATATTCAAATGTGCTACAATGACCCTCTCTTGCCCTTAATCTAGATTTTCCTTCCCACTACCTCAAAGGGTAGTGTGTGGATTACCCAAAGCATCAAGGAGCCACCCTGAGGTTCACAGAGCCCTACGTTTCCATGGAGGGATGCCACTGAGTATCCCTCCCTGGTGGAGGTCCTTCATGGTTTGCGCTCGCTGGTCATTTGTTTCATCTTTCAGATAGCTTCATATGCCAAAGTCACACCAAGAATTTGGTCATTTTGAAGCATGCTTTAAGTAGATCTTTTTTTTTTTTTTTTTTTTTTTGGCTGAGCCACAAGGCGCGTGGGATCTTATTTTCCCCATTGCACCCTGCAGCGGAACTGTGGAGTCTTAACCACTGGACAGCCAGGGAAGTCCCAAGCAGATCTTATTTATAGAACCCAAACCCCTCTTAGGTCCAGAGGAGGAAGCTTCAAATCACAGAAGGCAAAGCAAATGTTTTATGGCATGTGTCCTGCCAAGCTTCTAAGAATAGTTATGCCATTAGTTCCAACCCCATAAGCAGCTCGGCCTGAGCCCCACCCCCTCCAGTAAGCCTATTACAGATAAATTAACCCATCATTATGGGACAGGGAAGCCTTCTCTGCCAGGTGTGCTCATGGCCAAGGCTGGGTGTCTGCCACCTCTGGATGGTAGCAGCTCATGTTCACATGCAGCCCAGGAATCTCAGCATGGGCTGCTGGCTGGTTAACCATGCGGGCACAATTACCTCCTAACAATAATAGCACAAACAACCTTGGGGCAGTTAGTTGATAGGCGAAGAAGATAAAACAAAATTACATTCCTCCTCCTTAAAACCCCTGCATGATGGATACAAATTGAGAACTGAGGTAAGTGGGAACAAGTGAAAACAGAAATCCAGCCTTTCCTTGGGATACAGCCAAGGAAGCTGGTGAACAAACAGTACTAAGAGAAGTTTGCACTCAACAACCTGGCTTGGATCTGGACAAGGATGCCCACAGGATCCATCTAACTAGCCCACTGGACAGCTTGCCAAAGATGTCCCACAGGACCTCAGACTTACCTGGTCTCAATTTGAACATCCCTGCACTGCCTCTACCCTGCTACTTCTTTTGCAAAGTCCCCATCTCAGTAAATGACACCCCAATCTACCCCTTTACCAGAGCAAGAACCTAGAAGCCAGTTTATACCTCCTCCTCCTTCATCTTCCACACATGGTCTGTTACCAAGTCCCATAGATTCTATCTTCTAAATAATCTTTCTGACCAGCCTCTCTCTCCAGTTTGTGCCACCAACTGTCACAAAACTTGTTCTCTACTTTACTGCATGGCTGACCTTCCCAAATTACAAATGGCATCATGCCATTGCCCTATTCCAGTCCTTCCTTTGCTCTCCATCGCCTACCCATAGGTTTCTTGAGACAATGCCTTCACTACCAGGTATTTAAATACCTTCACTGCTTGGTATTTAAATCTGTGAAGTCATGTGATTTGATATAGCCAAGTAAGAGGCACTAAGGACCTGGAAAAGACCTGTCCCACTTAAAGGTGTTCAAACCTAAAACTATTTTACAACAGCTGCACCAGTTCAGTAAAACTCTTTCTGAAGTCATTTTGATACTCCTGTCTACACAACAGAGTCCAAACTCACTAGCCTGCATTTAAGTCTGTGAGGTAGCTAGTGTCTGCTTCTTTGGCCTTGTCTTCAGCTATTCTCAGCAAGCAGCTTTCGTTTTCCTAAAGATTCTCTTTCACACAACAGTGCTTTTGAACATGACATTCCCTTAGCCTGGGCCCGTCTTCTTTCCCTATCTTGCCTGGACACTCTCATTTTAAGACCTCTGCTGCCAGCCTTCCTGGAGACCCAGGGAGAGTAGTACTCTGGACATACATCCGTTATTGTTCTACATCCGTTATTGTTCTTCTTTCTCAACCTGCAACCATCTATTTTTCTTTCCTACTAGACAGTACTTAGGGGACTTGTCTAAAATTGCACAAATTATATGCTACAAAATAAACAGCAAAGGCAAAATTTTCCTAGAGACAATTTTCCTCCTCAACATTTTTTTAAATTAATTAATTAATTAATTTACTTTTGGCTGCGTTGGGTCCTCGTTGCTGCCCTGTGGGCCTTCTCTAGTTGTGGTGAGCAGGGGCTACTCTTCGTTGCAGTGCGCGGGCTTCTCATTGTGGTGGCTCTTGTTGCAGAGCACTGGCTCTAGGCGTCCAAGCTTCAGTACTTATGGCACATGGGCTCAGTAGTTGTGGCTCACAGGCTCTAGAGCACAGGCTCAGTAGTTGTGGCGCATGGGCTTAGTTGCTCCGCAGCACCTGGAATCTTCCCGGACCAGGGCTCGAACCCATGTCCCCTACATTGGCAGGTGGATTCTTAACCACTGCATCACCAGGGAAGTCCTCCTCCTCAACATTTTAAAGATTGAGAAAATATTGTTTGAATATCACAGAACACATTTTTTTTTGGTGTTAATTTTGGGTGTCCTTAAGGAGCTAATGGAGATTTTAGGGGGCCTCCGAATATGCACTACTCTATGTCTTTAGACAGTCTCTGCCCACGAAACCTTTAGTGAATATGATATTGCAACAATCTTATGCCAGAAAAGCTGCTTTAGGCCTTGATCAATTTCACAAAATGTTAACTGGGTAATATTAATTATTATCGTGAATTTTTAGTCTTCAAAAGAGAGAAAGGAAGAAACTGTTACATGCTCCAGTACCTTTTAAAAAGTCACTCTAAGAAATAAAAGGGAACTCGACTCCACTCCCACAACTGGGTCACAAGCTCCATTGGCTGAAGTAGTTGAGTGCTCAGTCACATGAAATAGTTCTATTTCTCAGAACTTGTCCAAAGGGATCTCTCCTACCTGCAGAGATAGAAGTATGGAAAAAAGAATCTTTCCAATACCTTTAAGTTTGACCTGCTTCATTTTTTTTTTCCTCCCTTCCTGTCCATTGATTTAAGTTATCAGAGAGGCATGGAAATAAAATGGGAAGTTGGAAAGGGAAGAGATATTGAAGGATGAAGGGGAGGGCAGTAATGTGGGGGGGGGCTTTCGAGGTATCTATGCCTGCAGTGGCTAAGGTTAAGTGAAGTCAACCACAAAGCTACAGTAACCTCACCACTTCCTACTTTGCACATAACAGCCTGAGCTCTAGCTCTGACTTAAAGGTGAATGGTCTGGAGTGAACTCATTCGTTGTACACCAGTTCCTTCCAGAACTTTTAAAAATCATTATTGTTGGGATTACACATGCTTTTATTCTTATTAACCAATGTGAAAGCAATTAAGATCTGGCTGGGGGAAGAAATACAGAGACACTCTATTCTAACATAAAAACGAACATGCTCATGATAGAAAACTGGGAAAATACAGAAAAGCGTAAAGAAAAAAACTCCACCTATACTCAAGGATCTATATATAATTATGACTATACTGTATGTACTTTTTACACTTTTTTTTTTTTTTTTTTTTTTTTTTTTTTAGTGGTACGCGGGCCTCTCACTGTTGTGGCCTCTCCCGTTGCAGAGCACAGGCTCCAGACGCGCAGGCTCAGCGGCCATGGCTCACGGGCCCAGCCGCTCCGCGGCAGGTGGGATCTTCCCGGACCGGGGCACGAACGCGTGTCCCCTGCATCGGCAGGCGGACTCTCAACCACTGCGCCACCAGGGAAGCCCTACACTTTAACTTTGTAACAAGTTCTTGCCTTGTTTTTAGAAACTACTTAAACAGTTTTTTATAGTTACATAGTAAACTTTGAAGTGGATATTGTAATTTATATAACCATTTCTCTACTACTAGACATTTTGTTTTTTTTCAAATATTTTGTAATAATAATATGGATTTAACCCTTTTAAAAGCTCTCAATACCAGCAATGAGTAAACAAGAACTCCTCCAAGAAGGTGTAGGCAGCAGTAGGAGAAAAGTTTAGAAAGTACTGTAGCCACTGGTTTCCTTTAGCCAAGAAAAACAGGTACAGTATAATGAATTATGGACAAAAGCAGGAAATACTCTGAAATTTCCTTAAGAAAAATGTATTATGCCTCTGTTGACTTGAAGGTGGGACCAGTTCTAGGAAGGCTTTGGGGGAAGAGAGGAATGTTGAACAAGGAGTACAAATAAATGAGAGGTGGTATAAAGACATGCAATTGGGAAAAAGAAAACTCAGGCTCTCATGTGACACCTCGCAGAGTTTCTCTCCCATCGCTGCTTTTGATGGTGACTAGACTGTCTGATAAGCTTTGCCACAAGTCCTTAGGTGGAACACTTTCTTAAACAAAGAACTTTAACAGCCATTTGTTGACAGCAATCTCCTTTCTACCCTAACAGTCTTTTCATCAAATCATTCATCTTTTCCTATGCTCTTTAAACTTTACCAGCAACAGAGTAGGGGGCAGATGTTATTGCACAGAATCCACATGGCTAGAATCACACTGTGGGAAGGAATGCTTTGAAAATGATATAGAATTTAGGGTCTCCCTAAAACCTAGTTTCCCTGGATTTTTGTGGCAGTCTGGGGAAAACAAAATGCTATTTTCATTATACTTTCATTTGATTTTCACTTAAATCAAGTTTTTTTCTTATAAAGTTACCTTAAAATTTTGAGTTCATTCTGTTTTGCCAAAAGTGTTTCCAATTATTATCACAGTTTGTCTTCACAAAACCCTGAGAGATGGGTAGGCAGGTATTAATACCTCCATTTCAGGAAGAAAAAAACAGATGAAGAAAATAAAGGCACTGCCACCAGAACCCAGATGTCTTGTCTTTTGGCCCAGTGTGCCTTTTCCTACAGACTGTCACAGTGGCTTTGGCAAATGGTACTGTTAGAAAGCCTATGGAGACATGGCTTGCGCTTCTGTGATCAGATATCTCAAAATGGTTTTGTACTTCAGTTTCAAACCTAACATATAAACCCTGAGTATTTCCCTCAAGCACATATTGATGTATTCTGTCTTAAAACATCCCTAAGTTTCTTCAAATGTGAATTTAAAACTTTTCTCATCTAATTAATCTACATATAAGTAGGAATCAAAGATAACTTTACCATTAATCTTTCCAAAAAGTTAAAAGGGATAAAAATGAATCTTCAGGGCTTCCCTGGTGGCACAGTGGTTGAGAGTCCGCTTGCCGATGCAGGGGACGCGGGTTTGTGCCCCGGTCCGGGAGGATCCCACATGCCGCAGAGCGGCTGGGCCCGTGAGCCTGGGCCGCTGAGCCTGCGCGTCCGGAGCCTGTGCTCCGTTACGGGAGAGGCCACAGCAGTGAGAGGCCCGCGTACCGCAAAAAAAAAAAAAAAAAAAAAAAAGAATCTTCACGTATAGTACCATATTTGAAAAACTATGGTTGACATTTAAATGGCAAACAAAACTAGGAAATGCAAGTGTGTCTCTTAAATATAGAAAAAAACTACACTATGTGTGGCTTAAATAAGTGAATATTTATCCTAACATTTCCAAACTCTGTCAAATAAGGTAGAACAATACTTTTTTTTTTTGATGACTAGATACATAAAGGTTCAGTCTGAAAAATTAATCAACAGAAAATGCATCTGTGTATGGATGTTTGCCTTTTAAACTAATGTGACTTTTACAGAAAACTGGAATACAGAGGACTCTTGGAGAACATAAAACTGAAATAGAAGACATCTTCTATACACAACACTTTAATGTATTACTAATTTTCTTTTCAAAAATGAAAGGAAAAGTGATAATGAAAGTTACTTTCATTAGCGATGGGGGGAGTCTGTGTGCACGTGCATGTGTGTATGCACATGTGTGTTATTGTTGAAGAACAGTTTCCAAGAGCCTTCAACTAGCCTCTGAATGTGGTTATAATTTGGCACTTGACCACGCTGAATTAAACACTCTATTCTATACTGCTATACTACTTTGTACTGTTTGATGTTTCCTGGAAAGACTGCAAGTATCTTTGAAACTGGAGGGAAGGGGGCAGGGCACAACTTTTGAAAAAATGACATAGCCTGAGGACATGACATAAACTGATTAGAACCAAATGGGTCCAAGATGGCAGACAAGTCAACTTCCACTAGACCTTGAGCCTCATTATACGCTCACTGTAACACATTAGCAGGCTAAATGACATACCCACAGGCACCACGCTCACTGTAACACATTAGCAGGCTAAATGACATACCCACAGGCACCACGACAGTTCCAAGGCCGACCATAAAGGTCAAAAAGTGGGCAGTGGCCCAATTCCTGGAAATCCCTGCCCCTTCCTGAAATAGCTGGAATATTCCTCCAACTCATTAGCCTATGAAATTACCCACCCCTATAAAAACTGACAATCCCATACCCTGGTGCCTTTCTCACCTCCTGAGATGGTTCACACTCTGTCTGTGGAGTGTGTTTCTCTCTAAATAAATCCACTTCTTACCTATCACTTTGTCTCTCACTGAATTCTTTCTGCAATGAGACATCAAGAACCTGAGTTTCATTAAGTCCTAAAACCAGGTGTGTGATCTCAGTTGGAAGACTGTGGGTTTTGGCCGGGTTTGAGTCCTGGCACGTGGGTTCACGTCCCAATCTGAGGTGCATGATTTCACCTTCAGGTTAAGAGCTCTGGCTTCTATATCTTTTGTATCCTCCACAGTGCCTGACACAATGTCTGTACTGAATTTAAAGAAATAAATTCATCCAGTATTCCATGAGAACCAGTCCTACTAACCATCCAATCTTTGAAATAAATTATTCTCATTCTCTGAACTATTAAACCAAATGTTATTATTACTTTATGGAACATCTTGACCCTACAATAATCTGCATTTGTATATGGTTTCAAGATGATGATGATGACGATGATAAATAATCACTTTTCTATGGTCACTCCCTGAAGATTTTAAAGCCTCAGACACAATTTGTAAATGTAATGGCGGTAGTAAGAAAGCAACAGAAAGCAAGGAGTCCATCATCCTTGAATCTCTTGTAAGTTGTCCATAGGGTATGGAGAGACCCCTTAGGGAGGAGAGTTGGAGTAATCACGTAGTTATCTGGGAGCTCAGACACATTAAATCGTACTGATATATAACTGTTACTGGGAAACTTCTTGTCTTACCCAAATCTAAAATTAATTCCTTTTCACATGACAGGTTATTTACTAAAACTGCCTTCGTTGTGTTCTATCTGTTCCTCTTTCCTGGTTCTAGACAATTTCTGTCCCTACATCTGGATTCTGATTTACAAGCTTATGACCAACCCATGACTATAATATCTTATTACTGAACCCCACATCTGGGTTATTGACAGTGTCACCTGATTCCAACTATGACTCTAGCTTCCGAACAAAAGAGTCAGACTCCTATTGCCCTTGTCCGGGATTTTTAGATGGGTCCGCTTCAGGTAATGGTTCTTAATCCTATTGAGGGGTTCCCTGAAAAATGTATGAAAGCTGTGAACTCATCCCCTGTAAAAATGATATATATGTACACAAACACACACAGATCTGCGTATAATTTCAGGAGATTCATGATCCTTTAGAGGTTCCTTTTGAGGGACATCTACTGGTAGGTTAACCTATAGTATAAAAAAGAAAAAAAAACTGCATCTGTTTTAGTCACTACAAACAGATGCAATTAACCTTTGCTGGAGTCTGAGAAAAGCTAGTGCTTGTCTTTATCACTTCCAAGATTTTCCTCCTAAAAAAATCACCAAAGTAATATATGTACATTGTAGAAACATTGGAAAGTGAGGAAAAGCATAAATAAGAATTTTCAAATCACTCACAATCCCAGCACTAAAGATACCCAATTGTCAATATTTTAGTGTACTAATTTCCAGTCTTTTAAAATTCATACTTGTTAGACTTTCACAACATCCTTCCTTCAAATTCTCCTTCACTTTTATATAAGAACCTGTTGTGCATTCAAAGACTTAGTTCAATCTTCAGGCATATAAGAAACTTCCAGGTTGCCTAGGACTTGTCCCAGGCCTGCAAACTTTTAAGCTCTGAGTACAAATTTACCTCCCAGTTATCTTTATCTAAACAAAACATGGTCTCTAGCTGAAGGTTAGGCGTCCATTAGAGATTGCTATTGTGTCTTCTGGTTATTAGTTCTGCCATCAATGTTTGTCACTGTGATGATAATTACAGTTCTGGAATCCTGAGTTCAACTCTTATCTCCACTGCCACCTTCTAATTTTGTGAACTGGATAACTCATCTGTGCTTCAATATTCTCATCTGTAAGATGGGAATGATGATGGAGAATAAATGAGTATGTGGAAAGTATGTAGAACAGACTGTTACCCAGGAATCACTCAATAGATGCTAGCTATCACTGTTATCATTTATATATTGTTGTTGTTTCCATTCCTCCATGACGTTTTCTGCGTTGTTAGTTCTGTCACTGTTGATTGAAGAGGTAAAGACTCCCCTTTTTAAACATGATCACAGCCCCCAAAAGTAACAATAGTTGCTTAATATAAAATATTCGGTGTTCATATTCCCTAATTGTCTTCCAAATGTCTTTTGTTGTTGTTTGAATATAGAGCAAAACAAGGTCTATACATTGCAACTGATTAACATGCATTCTCTTATGAGCAAACATTCTTTTTTTAGCCTTTATCCCCAAACAAAAATGCAGAATTTGTTTTTGTTTATGTAGCAAAAAACAACCTTCTTCAAATGAAGCAGAAGTTCAAAATGCTGTCCTGGAGGAGTCGGTGAAAATGTCAAGTCATTGCCTTTACTGAGGAGATAAGCACTTGGCATATACCTTTCTCTGAATGATAAAGAAGTTTCGAAAGGAGGAAGTGTGCTTCCCGGTAAACGTTTTTATTAGCCACAGAGAACTGAATACAAACATGATGCTCGTGAAACAAAGTGCCCTACAGTAAACAGGAATTGAGGAAATAGAAAATGGATTGTAAATCTGGAAACGATTTCTCTATTTCAGTGAAAGAGAAGATTATAAATGGCCAAACCAAAGAGTCTGCTTTTAAAGTTTCGCAAACGCTGGTTAGATTGATGAATCCTTCTTAGGATTTTTAATCCTAAAGCTCGAATCTAATTTAAAGTTTTTGAATTTTCAAACTTTGCTCACTCCATTCTAGTCTGTGCTTTTGGTAAAAGAAAAAAAATCACTTTAGGCGATATAAAATTAATCAAGAGTTCCACTTTTTTTTTTTTTTTTTTGCGGTATGCGGGCCTCTCACTGTTGTGGCCTCTCCCGTTGTGGAGCACAGGCTCCGGACGCGCAGGCTCAGCGGCCATGGCTCACGGGCCCAGCCGCTCCGCGGCATATGGGATCTTCCCGGACCGGGCCACGAACCCGTGTCCCCTGCATCGGCAGGCGGACTCTCAACCACTGCGCCACCAGGGAAGCCCCAAGAGTTCCACTTTAAGGCTTCCCTGCTGGCGCAGTGGTTGGGAGTCAGACTGACGATGCAGGGGACACAAGTTCGTGCCCCGGTCCAGGTGGGTCCCACATGCCGCGGAGCGGCTGGGCCCGTGAGCCATGGCCACTGGGCCTGCGTGTCCGGAGCCTGTGCTCCGCGGCGGGAGAGGCCACAACAGTGAGAGGCCCGCGTACCGCCAAAAAAAAAAAAAGAGTGCCACTTTCATGTCTCATTGTAACACTGTCTCTTACAGATTCCACCTTAAACAAAGCCCCTTTTTCATTTTAAAATGGAAAGAAACCCCAGAATACAACACACACAAAATAGTAATTACCACGTAATAGAAGAAGCAGGATAAGCACACAGTAATACAGTGCAGGAGTTAAGAATGTGGGCTGCAAAGAGAGAACGCTGTCCTCTGTTTCTTTGCCTGTAAAATGAGGACAATAAATAGAAGCTGCTTCATAGCGCTGCTGCTGGGATCACTCATGAGATCATGAGAAGCACCGAGCACTGGCTAACACTCTGTAAAGACTGGTTATTATTATGATGAGAAAGACACAGGAAGGGATCTTTTGTCACAATTGGTTTTATCAGGAGAGGAGCTTACTTCATGGCAACAGTGTGAGTCAGTTACCAGAGAAGGCAGCAAGCTCCCTGCACACATCCCTGTCACACCGCCTCCAAGACACTCTACTACTATTAACAATACATTGTTAAAAGAACCCAGGTAAAAGAACTATCCTACACAGGCAGTGTTAAACGGTTTCCCTCTCTGGTGTTCTAAACATTTGAAAATAGTACAAGAAATGGCTCTGTGTATAGTAAGTTCTAGGTAAGACAATACCGTGGTAAGTGAACTAAACAGAAATTAACCTGAAATTGGACTCTGATCCCCAGGGGAACCCGCCGGTGCAGCCCAGTCCTTACTGGCCCTGAGGAGGAAAAACAACCTTGCTTCCATCTCCACTGTGATCTGACTAGATATGATCTAAGCTTTGAACAGTGCATTTCAGATGATGCATAATACACATTAGACAACACTAAGCAGGGAGCTTCAGGCTGGGGTGTGCACCCTAATACTGAGGGACAGACACAGGAAAATGAAGACCTAACATTTGTAATTCAGCCTTTCACTATTCTCTCACTTCAGTCACACAAGTTTCCTTTTCTGTTAGGTCCCTCTCAAATAATTGCAATAATATAGTAAGTTAATCAGTTAACAAAAAGGCGAGGGGGTATTCATAGTATCAAAACATTCTTCATTTTAAATGATTTGTTGCATAATTCCTTTTAAATAGCCCTCCCCAAGCACCTGGCCCTCTCCATTACTCCTCTACTCCTTGAGAAAAGGAGGCAGTGGACTTCCCTGGTGGCGCAGTGGTTTAGAGTCTGCCTGCCGGTGCAGGGTACACGGGTTCGTGCCCTGGTCCGGGAAGATCCCACGTGCCACGGAGCGGCTGGGCCCGTAAGCTATGGCTGCTGAGCCTGCGCGTCCGGGAGCCTGTGCTCCGCAACGGGAGAGACCACAGCAGTGAGAGGCCCGCATACTGCAAAAAAAAAAAAAAAAAAAAAGGAGGGAGAAAGAGATCTCCAATGAAAATTTCCTCGTTAATAACTTAATCTTATGTTTCTTTAAATACTTTCTAGTTTTAAAGGATTTTCAGACCCACTGTGATATCTTAGTTAAGCTTTGTACAAGGTGGTATAAATCGTATTATACCCACTTGAGAGGTGAGAAAAGCTACATATAGTAGACAAAAGCTACATATAGTAATTGGGTACATGTGAGACCTGAACTCAAGATCTTTACAACCAAGTCCTATGGTCTGGAGCTGGAAGCAAGTGGCCCTGTGCTTTTGCTCACTAGTTTCGTGCTGTTGCCTTTCCTGCCTTTGGTGAGTTGGTTCCAGGCATCTTCCTCATTCCTCCCCAGTTAATTCTGATTCGTGTTTCAGCTCATGTAATTACTAAAATGGGAAGGACTTGAGTGAACCAACATTCAGTCAATCAGCATTTAGTGAACGCCAACTAGAAGCCAGACCTTTGAAGAGTTTTAAGCAAAGAGAAACGCAATCTTCCTTGTCACTTAAAAAGACTACAGTGAGACTATCACTTTATCAATTTGAGCCAATTATCTAAAAATAATATTTGCATATTAGCTGTACTGGCGTCCCTGGCTAGCTGTGCTCTATCCCTGTTTGTAACTCTAGAAATAAACTTCAAGTGGTTTCTTTAAGAAAGCTAAGGCTTAGAAAATGTCTCTGCACAGACCTGATAAGGTTTCCAATTGTACCTTGGTAAAAATCTCTTTTTTTTTTTTTTTTGGCGATACGCGGGCCTCTCATTGTTGTGGCCTCTCCCGTTGCGGAGCACAGGCTCCGCGGCCATGGCTCACGGGCCCAGCCACTCC
>NC_041219.1:27339570-27371015 GCF_002837175.3 Physeter macrocephalus
CATGTGGGATCCTCCCGGACCGGGGCACGAACCCGTGTCCCCTGCATCAGCAGGCGGACTCTCAACCACTGCGCCACCAGGGAAGCCCAAAAATCTCATTTCTTAAATCACTTATTCAACATTAAGTCATTGTACAAACTTGCACCTGCTAGGCTCTGAGGGCAAGAAGATGAGTTAGATTCAACAGTCCTTAACCTAAAGGAGGTCAGAGCCTAGAAAAAGAAGACCAATGCCCACTTTGACCTCTCCAAGGGTCCCCAGGCTCTGAACGGTCAGCCCTCACAGTTCCCTGGGCCAGAGATGGAACCCACCTCCCCACACCCGTGGTGCAGGCACACTGGCCTTTTTCTTTCATTTCTACAAACTCTCCTCACTCCCTCCCCCTCTGGACTTTGCATAAGTCCCAGTTCCCCCAGCCTTAAAACTTCACCAGGTTCCCAGTCTACTTAGCTCCTCCTCCTCCAACCTCAGCTCCTGCCCTGCTGCCTTCTCTGACCTGCAGATATGGTCAAATCTCCCCATAAAACCCTCTACCACATGAGACCTTGTCACATTTGTACTTTTACCTGTACTTGTGTGATTGACTGTCTGCTCTCAGGTGCCTACGTTCCTGGCACGGTCCTGGCACGGCAGGGGCTGGTTTTAGATGCCAGCGCCTGGCACTCAGTAAGCCCTCCAGGAATGAAGACTGAACTGTCAAATGGGGCTGGACCTAAGCGGCCCGGGCTCTGTGGACAGGACAGGATGGAGGGGGTGAGGGGCTCCCCTGAGCTTCCTTACCACCTTCCTTAACAGTAAGACAGGCCTCCTGGCTCCCATCTTGGCGCTTGCATGCAAACGTAAAAATTAATTGTCCCAAGTCCCCGAGAGACTGTACGCCCCTAGAGAGCAGACATTCCACTCTATTTAGCGTTGTGACCCCAGCACCTGGCTGTGCCTGTTAACTCAGCATGAGATACACTTAGGAGATATTAGCCATTGCCGGCATTAATGATGCATTATGGAGGGTGGGACAAAGTGAGAGAGGTTATCCAGGGTTTCAAACAAACGTTTAAGCTTGAGTTGACTCTTGAGAGAATACAAGCGACGCTACCCCCAACCAAAGACTGAAAAACAAAAAGGAAATCTGCCTTCTCCCTTCCCCTGCAAAACAAAAACAGTAAAACCTCTTAACCAACGTCTTCACCTTTCCAGGCCTCCACTCTCTTCTGTCCCCGCACTTGACGGGCGCTCTCTGGACGTGTACACAGTCACTGCGGAGACTGCCATCGCGGCAACGCCGCCAGGCATTTTCTGACCAGGGAGCGACTTTTCTGAGGAGATATGTGGTTAGACCCCCTCTCGCGGAGAGGCTATTTAAGACCCTCACAGGGAAAATAAAGGGATTTATAAACAGGGAGGTAAGGGTCTTTGCTTCTGTCCCTTCGCTGGCATTTTGGAGCCCGGTCCTCCCACGCCGAGCTGAAGCTCTAGCCCCCCAGCCCCGCCAAAATCTAGCAGCCTGAAGGCCGAAGCCCCGTCCCCGCCGCCCCTCCCCCGCCGCAGCGGCCTCGGCACGCAGGCGCGGAGGCGCGCGCAGGGCGGCGCGCCTGGGGGCGGGGCGTGCGCGGTCCCCTTAAATACGGCGGAGGGGGCGGTGCGAAGCTGCCGCGGTGCTGTTGCCCAGTCGGCGCCAGTTCCTGCTACTGTCTCCTCGTGGCGCGGTCCTCGAGCCTCGCTCTTTCTCCGGCGGCGGCGGCGGCGGCTGCAGCAGCAGGAGAGAGCGGAGGCGAGCGGGCGGCGGGCTCCATGGAGAGCGGCGGACGCCCGGGCAGAGGCGGCGCTTCCTCCCTGGCACCCGGGCTCCAGTGACCGGCGCTCGCGCCCTGCACCGCGTCGGAACGGCCGCCGGCTCCGGGACTGACCCGGCCTCGCTGCCCTTCCCCGCGCCGCCGCCTTGCCTTCTTGCTCCCCGACTCGCCCTCGCCCCCACTCCCCGGCTGGGTGGCGGCGGCCAGGCCCCCGCGGCGGCGGCCGGAGCAGCAGCGGCAGCAAGAGCCCGCCTCTATGATGAAGTTCAAGCCCAACCAGACGCGGACCTATGACCGCGAGGGCTTCAAGAAGCGGGCTGCGTGCCTGTGCTTCCGGAGCGAGCAGGAGGACGAGGTGAGGGCGGTCGGCGCGCTCGGTGCCCTCCTCGGGGGCGCCGGGGCGGGGTTGGGGTGGGTGTTTGGGCTGGCCGGAGTAGGAGGGTCCTTGCCCTTCCCTTTCTGCATCCCCTTCCCAGCCGATCCTCCGTCTGGCCTCAGGGCTGGAAGGGATTAGCCCACTCCCTCCTTCTCTCCCGCCCTCCCTCCCTCCTTCCTTCCTTTCTCTGGGTTGATTGTGGAAACAAAGGGGCTCGCCCAGCCCTATGCTCTCCCACTGGGTCGTGGTTAGGACAGGAGGCCGAGACGCCTCCTGGACCCCGGAAAGGTCCCGGACCGTTTAGGTCCCTCCTAGGGGGAGTTACCACTTTAACCTGCGAACTGAGCGTGAAGCGAGATAAAACCATGAGTTGTAACACAGAGGGTAGCAATGGCGTGAGTGTTGCAGTCCAAGCCCTTCTGCCTCTGTTACATTTTCCTCCCCTGTTACAGCAGTTTGCGGTTTCAGATGAACGTAGGCATGATTATGGAATATCCAGTCCCCGTGCTTTAAAATAAAAACTCATTCGATCTAGTTCTGTCATTTCCACTTTCAAGTGGATCCTTTAACTTACAAGCACTTGGCATGTTTATACTTGATTTTTTTTTTTTAAACAAGGCCTACTCTTGGAAAGTTTTCTGGCTATAGAATGATGGGTAGTGAAATATGTGGAGTCACACCAGAAGGGAGAAGATGGACTAGAGTTGGGCAAAGTTGCCATTTTCAGACAGTAATCTCTAGCTCTCTGAATATTTATCAGGGCTTCTTTGCTATGTTTGGCTTGACGTCTGGATAGAAGCAGTCTTGCTCTAAGAGGATGCAGCAGTCAGTCTTCCGTAATTCACCCATCAGCATTGGGTTGATAGGCCGTTGAGGTTTTCCTGGAGAACAGTTTTTATTTGTTTGTTACATTTATTTAATTTTAAAATGGTTCACTGCTTTAAATTTCCATAGAGCAATAATAGGCTATTGGTAGCCGATGAAAATCTTTTAGCATTGCCACTTCTAAAATGGTTAGACAGGGAAAGCATTAACATTCTGAGTTCTACTTCCATAACCAATTATGTCCAATAAAATTACAGGCTAAAGCTGGAGACGGGAATTTAATGGCTTCCTTATTGCCAGTGCCTGTAGTTAGGGTGAGTATGACATAGCGTACTCTCAGTGGCTTAGTTGTTCTTACTATGCTAACAAAGATCAAAGTGCCTCAGAATGGTGCTCTTCAAACTCTTGTCTTGCCTTTATTTTTTGCAAAGAAACCAAGCCCTTTAGTGCTGATCTGGTGCTCATTTGGGGGTCTCTAAGTGGTTAAACTTAAATTCCAAAGGAGTTTTCAAGGGAAATTGGTGTCTTTGAACTGGGCCTATTTAGGAGAGCCAGAAAGTAGAGAGGGAAAGGTTTTTAGCATTTACAAAGTCAACAAGCTTTAAGTGCATTCTGTTAAAAAGATTAGAAGGTCCTTGACGGAAGGACCATGTTAGGACAAAGCAAACTTTGAATATAAAATAATACAGTAGCCAGAAGTGATCAAGATAGGTCAAGAATCTTACCTGATTGGCTCCCTATTGTGTAATTATTTTCTTAGTTTGGTGCTTACTAGTGCTGGGCACTACCTGAAGACCTTTAAGTTTGTTACATTTAATCCTCTTAGTGCAGGTTTATAGGTGAGGAGACAGTTGCAGAGCATAAGTACTTTGCCCGAAATGACGTAATTAGGAAGTGGTAGAGTCGGAATTCAGCATCGGGTCCCTACTCCTGATGCTGGGCTCTTAGCGCAGGGCTCAGCCCCTAGCGACTGGGCACACGAGATTTGCTTGAATGAGTGAGATTTTGTGAGGCTGAGCTTGGAAGACTTTGCGAAAGTAGTGACTTTGAAGTCTTGCCATAACGTGAACTTGGAATTCAGGCTTTGTAAAAACAAAAGTTCCCATGGGAAGATATGGGAAGTGGGAGGAAGTTGAAATGATCTGTATTGTGTGAATGGTAAAGCAAAGTCTGAGGAGAGCTTCAGAAGTTAACCTTAGCAAATAAATGAGTTGTTTTTGTGCTTTGAAATTGTTTCTACTGTAATAAATGCTAAATTCCTAGCCTCTGGTCGACTCAAGAGACCAGTGCCATTATAAAATGAAATAGAGCAAGATTTGGAGAATTTAGTAGATAAGTTCATTGCATAAAACTTTGACAACCTGGAGGTTGTGAAACCAAGTGAATCGGTTTGTTAGAGAATATGCTCTGAGGGAAGGCTCTGGAATTCTCTAAATAATGCACAGCCAACTTTAATGTCTGGTTTAGATCTTAAAGATCTTCATTTCTGTAGTTGTGTTTATAGAATGTAAGTTGAAATAAAATAGTAATTGCCATTTGACCCTAAAAAGCTATGCAGTGTTCTAGTCTGGCTGTCTGTACTGAAGGGGTTCTCAGTAGACCTTACTTTAGAATAGGTTATTGTAGGAAGGAAAGATGTTCTAACAGCAGGAGTCTTTATTCTTTTGGGTGTGGTTTTATGTATTTTCCCATTGTATCTCTTTCTGCCCTGTGAGCTAAATAATAAGCATTAGCATTTGTATAGGAAGAAATTAGGCAGCAGAAGTAACTTGTCCCGAGGTCACAGAAGCTGGCAGATCATTTTGAGCCCCTTTATTTCTAAACCTCATGTTCACTTGATCCTCTCTCCAGCTAGTTATTTCTGTGGGGAACCACCCTTACTTTTGACAGTTGGGCTTCCAGTCAAGGCAACAAGTAAGTTCCATAGAGTAGCTGGGATACTCTGCTTGTGCAGTGAAAGTGGACAATACATTCACAAAAGGTACCCCGAAATGGATTCCATTGAACATATTTTCATATATGATAGTTGAAACAGGGATGCAAAGATGAAAAGTGTCACCTCGTAAGGAACATGCTCTACAGTAGGAGGTTAGACAAATGACTGATAAAAAGGAAATAAAATAAGGTTAAAAGTACCATTGGGTACTCCAGGGTTAAGATTCAACGTGAGTCATTTGGAGTTGGATTTCAGTGAGTGGGAAAGGAAGAACCAACCATCACAAACAGAGCAAGACTTGGGGCTGTGGTCTAGTTAAGCTGCAGCTTAGGATAGCATAGAACAAATAATGGCTGAAAAACAAAGAGCACCTTAAATGTAAGGTTAAGGAGTTGCTAGGCAAGAAAGGAACTCTTACTTTTGAACAAGGAATATTTCGATTTTAGATGTATTCAAGTTTGAGAATGATCTGGCAGCAAAATAGGCTAGAATTCTAAAGAGAGAAATAGAAATGACTTGATCCTGGGTGGAATCCAGGCACAGTTGCAAGTGGGAAACATAGACAAAGAGTCTTAAGAACTTCCATTTGGACTTTTTGTTCCAATTAACTTTTAAGCTCCCTGAGCCAGGGGCTGCATTCTACAGATAGTAGAATCTCAATGCAGAATGTATGTTCCCAAAATGTCTGCATTCTACAAAATCATGCACTAAAACTAAGACTTGCTGGAAAGAGTAGAGTCTCAAAACCTACGGAACTCTAAAACCAGAGCTCTCATAAACAAAAACTAAGTAATATTAATTCTTCTCTCTACTAGCATTTTAACCCCTAGGATCAACAGTCCTTTTCAGACATATATTCTGGGACTCTTACTTCCTCAGAGATTTAAGTCCTTGAAGATGCTTCAAATGGAAACCACTTTCATCAGAATTAACTATCCAAAGGTAGCCTTTTCTAAATCCAGGGAAATGTCACCAGCCCTCTTCATCCGAGCCCGCAGCTCTCCCAGAATTAGAGAAGGGCTACTTCGCCTACTCAGCCAGCCACTTCCTTCAAGGGAAGGCACTTCTGTATGATTCGCATCTGGTTTTATTCTTGTGATTTTGGTATATCGCCAAGGCTTTCTCTAATTTTGTAAAAGTTTATTTACCTCATCACTTCAAAACATTAACATGCTAGGAGAAAAAGTCATGGTGAACCCAACTTACCATTATCTACCAATCCATATAATCTAATTTGGGTTAAACACAATGCGCTGTGGGTGGATATAATAACTATTGTTGTAACTTACTATCTTTTAAAATGTGTATGTGTGTAGTAGGTGTTCCTAATATGCTGCGGGCCTAATTTTGGCTAAATGCCTATGAAACAGTTAAGTATGGTAGAGCTAGTTTTAACCATTCATGCTATCCTTATTCACGATAATGTGGGAAGAAAGAACAACAACCCCAAAACAGCTTCTAAATAGCTACAATTCACAAAATAAAATTCTTCATTCTTAGATTTAGGGATCACTTGAGGGGTTCTCTGGATAGCTTTGTTTTTTCTAGGAAAGAAGCAGTAGTTTGTAGTGACTAGTTGTTCGCGGCGGCAGGCCATGACCCAGAGCGGTTCTAAGGGTAAAAACTGAAACACGAAGGACAATTTGGGGCCCCTTGGTGTAGGGAACTAATAATCCCATGTACCTCCGGCCTCTGAGGGCATGACTGCATTATATAGACGTTGAACAGCGTTTTCTAGTTTACACGCTTTTACACATCCCCAGTGAGGAGGACTTGGGCAATATAGAGTATAGAATCTATATTATAGGTTATTCCAATTCACAGACAAAGCTTTGTCCAGCAAGACTCAGGACTGGTTCCAAGTGGACCACTATCACTATACTGTTGCTACTAAAAGTGAGGAATACTTCTGTTCCAAATCTTAAAACATTAGGTATCTTGGACTTCCCTGGTGGTCCAGTGGTTAAGAATCCACCTGCCAGGGCTTCCCTGGTGGCGCAGTGGTTGAGAGTCCACCTGCCGATGCAGGGGACGCGGGTTCGTGTCCCAGTCTGGGAAGATCCCACATGCCGCGGAGCGGCTGGGCCCGTGAGCCATGGCCGCTGAGCCTGCGCATCCGGAGCCTGTGCTCCGCAACGGGAGAGGCCACGGCAGTGAGAGGCCCTCATACCGGAAAAAACAAAAACAAAAACAAAAAAACAAGAATCCGCCTGCCAATACAGGGGACACAGGTTCGAGCCCTGGTCCGGGAAGATCCCACATGCCGCAGAGCAACTAAGCCCGTGCGCCACAACTACTGAGCCTGTGCTCTAGAGCCCGCGTGCCATAACTACTGAGCCTGCGCTCTAAAGCCCGTGCTCTGCAACAAGAGAAGCCGCCGCAATGAGAAGCCTGAGCGCCACAACAAAGAGTAGCCCCCTAGCCCCCGCTCGACACAACTAAAGAAAGATCACGTGCAGCAACGAAGACCCAACGCAGCCATAAATTAATTAATGAATTAATTAATTTTAAAAATTAGGTATCTAAGAAAAAGACAAATGTGAGAAATGACTTCTCAACAATGCCAGGTGAATAGTGTTTTATTCTGATAATTGCCCAGTACATGAAGAGGGATAAGGTCTGATAGTGTAGTAGGAGGAATGCTGATATGAAGGTGGTCAGGTTGAATCAGGGGAAGAAGTGTCTTCACTTTTCACCACTCTAATGCCATTGGCTTTGGGGTTTGAGTGTGATTCAAGTCGAACGCTGCAACTTGGTGGGTGGACTAGCCTCCTTTTTATAAATCTTTCCTTTGGTCTCAGCTCTGGCTTATCTGGAAAGTTAAAGTGTCTACTTTCATCTTTGTCATCTTGTCACTAATGTGGTGACAGACTGTCAACTTGTTGGGTGTATAAAATCTTATATGCCTAGAAAAGTAGTTGAAAGGGAATTTAAAACCTGTGAATGACCATGTATGGATCTGTCAGCTGTTGATGTATCCTCTTACTGAATAAGCTTTTGTATCTTTTGTTACTTCAATAATACCTTTCTTCTTTTTTTTTTAAGCATTGGTCATTTCCTTAATAAATAACAGTAATATATAAGTATAAATATATTCATATCCATATATATGTTTAGTGGCAAATGTCAGTAGACTTACTTCATAGCAACTGCTCTGTACCCTCATTCCTTTTGTCTTTTACACCTTATCCCCACTCCCTTCACTCTCTCTCACTTCCTTACAGTGTAGATTGTTTTAACCTCCAGCAAATTTCACCACTTTCTCTCAGATTTTGCATCACAGATGTCTAAGAGTCAACCTAGGATTTTGGAGCCTGTAAAATTATGGATTCTTTTTGGTAGTCTGAGGGAAGAAAGGAGAAGTTTGTAAAGGTTAATGCAACCATAGAATTTAAAAATTGTGATAAGCATTATTTTGAGACAAAGTATAGATGGAAGTGGATAGTCTGAGAACCGTTTTCTCTAGAAGTTTTTGTTTGTTTTTAGTAACACCATTCTTAGAGCATTAGTTAGCATGCTAAAGCTACATTATAGATCTAGTACATTGGGGATGTTATAGAATGTTTAGATGGCTTTGCAGGGGGTGAGAGGGAGATATTGAATAATAATGCTTTGTGATATGCTTCTATAGGTTTCGATTCTTCCAATGTGTAGAAGGGGTTTTAATTGTCCTTGTTTCTGCTTATGGTGTTCAGATTTGTTTCTTCTACCCTGGCAGACCTCTGCCATAATTCTGTTTACTCTTGTCTATGGAGTATATCTCTCAGTTCTTGCTCTTTCTTAATCACCATCCTCCCCGCCCCCCCCCCACCCCCTATGTAGCCTTGACCTCATTTGAACTCCAAATAAAGTACTCAGGACGAGTAGGCAAGTACTTAATAACATACTGGTTTCCAAATCTGTACCATCAGCAAAGGCTCATTATCAGATTTCTTAAGTTAGTTGTTTAGATGCTGATCATCTAAACATTTAGATGGTATACCTTAGGTATTACTTATTTTAAATTGACCATTTTTTGAAAAGATACATTTGAAATTAATGGTTTAATCAAATTTAACCACTTTGGAATGTCAAGAGACTCTTGCAGCATCATAAGTTCTTGATTTCAGCTAAATCATGGAAGAGAAGCTTAGTCATATGATAATGATATCCTGTAGATAAAGATTTGGTTTTAAATCGGAAGCTTAAGTGTTAGTTCAAAAACAGGCACAGACTGTACTAATTGTTTTTCAACATTATTAACCTTATGTAATTTAGTTCTTAAAGACTGTCTTGGTCAAATAGGAACATAATAGTCATTGACCTAGATATATGACACTGAATTTCATTTTTTCAGAACTCAAACATTATAAATATTGATGGTTTTGAAACTCCCTATTTACTAAATGAAGATGTACTTTTCTGGTGGCTAGCCACCTGCACTGTCCTGTTCCATTATGAAGGTAATCAAGGAGGTTGCTTAGAGAGCATAGCATTGTGTAGTAAGAATTTTGTTCAGATAATAGAAACCAGATTATCCCTAACTCACGCCTAGTAACCAGATAGAGGCTTCCAACTCTGTGGTCAGGACTGGTGGTTACCATTTACTTTTCCCTTGATGTAAGATATAACACTTTGGTACCTTAAACATTTTTGTTTTAACTTAAAAACTTACATTCATTTGCCTGTCTTGATATACTGTCAAAGTCTTTGAATACCATAGATTCTTGGCAAGTCTCGTTTTTGAATAAAATACAAAGGTGAAATCTGATTTGCAGTTCACTTTGTACAGAGTAGGATTTTAACTTTCTGGATTTTTAAAATTTCCTTCTTTTAGTGTTTTTTTAGTTTCTCATCCATACTTAATTTGATAGCAATTTTTTTAAAATTTATTTATTTTTGGCTGTGTTGGGTCTTCGTTGCTGCACGCGGGCTTTCTCTAGTTTCAGCAAGCGAGGGCTACTCTGCGTGCTGTGTGCGGGCTTCTCGTAGCGGTAGCTTCTCTTGTTGCGGAGCATGGGCTCTAGGTGTGCAGGCTTCAGTAGTTGTGGCTTGCGGGCTTCAGTAGTTGTGGCACGCGGGCTCAGTAGTTGTGGCTCACAGACTTAGTTGCTCCGTGGCATGTGGGATCTTCCCAGACCAGGGCTCGAACCCATGTCCCCTGCATTGGCAGGCAGATTCTTAACCACTGCGTCACTAGGGAAGTCCTTGATAGCAATTTTTAATAACATATTTTAAATGAATCTTTGCAGCGAACCCAGTTCCCCTGCATCGGCAGGTGGACGCGCAACCACTGTGCCACCAGGGAAGCCCCCAGACCCTTTTTTTGATAATTCCTTCCTGCTGTCATTTATCGTTAACTCTCAGTAATTATAAAAACAAGTACAACTGGCAAAATTTGGGGAGCAAGCTTATCTTTTTTATTTATTTATTTATTTATTTATTTTTTGCTGGGTTGGGTCTTCATTGCGCTCAGGCTTTCTCTAGTTATGGAGAGCAGGAGCTACACTTTGTTGCTGTGTGCTGGCTTCTCATTGCAGTGGCTTCTCTTGTTGCAGAGCACGGGCTCTAGGCACACAGGCTTCAGTAGCTGTGGCTTGTGGGCCCAGTAGTTATGGCTCGCGGCCTCTAGAGCACAGACTCAGTATTTGTGGCACACGGGCTTAGTTGCTCTGCGGTATGTGGGATCTTCCCGGACTGGGATCGAACCCATGTCCCTTGCATTGGCAAGTGGATTCTTAACCACTGCGCCACCAGGGACGTCCCAACAAGCTTGTCTTGATAGGCTAATTCAACTCAATTGGTGGGAAAGCAGAAGAGCTAGTAATGGCCAACAGTGAGTATTTAGTCTAGGATCTAAAGCATTTAATACTCACTAACAATCAACAATCTTGAAAGGATAGTTACTTCTTTTTACAGAGGATGACACTGGTACCCATCACCATGTGCATCAAAGAATGAAACACATCTTGTTTATGATTAGTAGAGTTATAAACATCTTCAGGTTGAAACCTGTGCTTTCTAGTTCTTGCTAGATTTGTTTACTCTGGCTCTTTAGTTTCTAATTTTGATACATAAGCCCTATTTGCTAATACTTAAGAAAGCTTAAATTTAAGGCCGTCTTACATTTTACTTTACCAAAATTGCTATATTTAGACTTGGTGGTTCCCTCAATGTCAGCCATTAGTACTTTAGCTAAGGCTTTATCAACTGTTGTGTTAATTTATAGTGCTTTCTCTGGACTTGCCACTGTTCCGCCAGTTATATACTTGGAGGAGTGATGCTGGTAGGAGCAGTAGAGTCCTATTCAGATCAAGAATGAGAGAAATGGAGCTCAGATCACTGGAGCATTAGTTGATCCACTGCTCTGTGGTGATGGTGTGTCCATAGGCAAAGGTGTGCTGCTTTTTTTTCAAGTTGAGGAGGGATTGTGCACCTGAACGGGTGTTCCCTCATCTTCCAACCCTGTTTTAGAGGTTTGGGGGAAAGGTGGGACTTGCTAAACTACTACTGTCAGCCTGGAACTTTCCATTTGGGGAAGGTTGAGTTCTGGCAACTTACTCAAGTAGGTGAATTCTGGGCTGGCTGTGAACTCCTGAGGGCCGTCCGTTCCTCTGGCAGTAGGGAGGAAGCTGGGCAGACAGCTGGCACAGTATCAAAAATCCAGAACCTGCATTGGAGATCAAGCTTTGCTCTCAGTTGATTAATTTCTGGTGAGAATTCTTTGCATTTACTTGAAGGCAATATACTAAGGTAATTTTGCAGACACTTTTGTTCAAGTTGGTCAAGATGTTACCTTCATGAACATTATTTGGTTATTTATCATAGCCTTTCCCCACCCCCCAACTTCGGTGAATTCCAACCTAACCTAGCACACAAATTTTCACTTATAGGATGAATATATATTTCCTGTTTCAGATACCATTAAAAAGTGAACTAATAGGATACTACTCTGTGATAATATAGTGTTTGTTTTTGTTTGTTTGTTTTTTAAGTGTGTGCACATTTCAACCTTAATGCACATTTCAATCTTAATGCTGTTCTTGACCCAGATTTGCAGAGTTTCCTGTAAAGATCAAACAGTGTTTTAGGCTTTGTGTGTCATACAGTTTCTGTTGAAATTGCCCAACTCTGCTGTTGTAGCATGGAAAAATGAATGTGAATGTCCATAGTGCTTCTGGGGCTGGAGTTTATGATTATGGTCCATCTTGCAGGTGCTGTTGGTAAGCAGCAGTCGGTACCCAGATCAATGGATTGTCCCAGGAGGAGGAATGGAGCCAGAGGAGGAGCCTGGCGGTGCTGCCGTGAGGGAGGTTTATGAAGAGGTAAGTAGCACGTTCTGGGTGAGATTCACAAACAAGGCACTTTGCTGCGTACACCGGGGAGAAGGCAAGAAGACAGGCAGATCCCACAGGTGCTGTTTGGTTGTCTAATTCAACATTCTAAAGCATGTGACTACAGCTAGTGCTTTGCTAAGTGGATATTTTTTTCTACCTGGTAAAAATAGACAGTAAGTCTGATTGGTGATCAACATGTAACATGATGGCCTTGCCCCAGAGCAAGGTTTGTATTAACTGAGCAAAAATGCACAGAGACATTCCTCATATGCTACAATTCCTTTTCAAATGAATAAAGAGCCAGTTGCTTTTATTTTACTGGCTTTGTCTTAAAGTTCAGTAAAATAGGGGCACACACGTGCACAGAAGCACACTTGGCCTGCCTGTCTTCTCACACCTGATGAGAGATAGAACTTGCTTTTACTCAGGGGCAAAACAGCATAGATCAAGTGTCATAAAAACTTGAACAGCATTTAGGGCATAGATGAGAAGTGAATGGTAAGGCTGTCATTGGGTGTTGGTGCATAATTGGAAAGGTTTCCTAGAGACGGGTCTTAAGGGATGAGCATCCTCTAGGAGACAGCATGTGCCAGTTTGTTAGTTTGCAGTATGGGTTTGAATGGGGCACACACTGAAGTTCCAGTATCACAGTACTAGGTAAAAGGAACAGGACTGTGCAGTGGAAGTGTAACACGTAGAAAGAAAATAACTTGCATACAAATTTTGTTATGTAGAGGTAAAAATTTTACATTTCATCTTTTTTTAATAGGCTGGAGTCAAAGGAAAATTGGGCAGACTCCTGGGCATATTTGAGGTGAGTTACAAAAGTAATCCTCATCTTGCTGATGATAGAATTAATGATTTCTTCCTTCCTAACAGGCCAGCAGCCTGAACTAGACATTCCTCTAAAACTATCAGTAGGCAAGCAAGTCATAAGGATTAGGAGGGAGGGAAGTAAAAGCTGCTTAACTTTCATATACCATTAATTATATACAGCATTTTTACAGTGGTAATTTGTTTTATATGACAATACAGTGGGGCTGATATAGACAGACTTACCTCTTGGTTCACTGTATACAGTTTAGGTATAGACTTTTTAGGAGGTAATATCCTCAATATCACCTAAGGGCTTAGGTCTCTCATGGATACTGTCTTGAAATGTACCCTTTGCCTTCAGCATGTAACGTTGGGTGATAGACATAATGACTTTATCCTGAAAGGACACCATGAGGATGCAGAACTCAGATACACAGCCTAGATACTAGAAGCATAGAATTTTCTTGTATAATTTGTTATGACTGAAGTCAGAATGGAATTTGTGGAGAGGAAATTTGGAAGTGACAGGTATTCTATGGAAGGTGGGGAGAAATGAGGTCGGGTCATGAGACCCAAGCTGTTCTCAAATATATTTTCATCCAAAATTCAGACCTAGATACATGGTATATCAGACACATTGTGACTTTTTTTTCCCCCAAGATACTATAAGTGTTAGTTTAGTCCTGCTGGTAGGACTATGTAAATACAGTCCTTACAGATTTTAATTTTAAGCCTTTTACAGGGATTCAGAAAAAATTCTGATTGTATAGCACTTGACAGAATTGATGACTTCCAGAATACAGTAATTGTTAAGAATAAAGTTCTTAAGATACTATTCAGAATTTTGCAGAATTCAGCACTTGCTTTACCCAGTTAAATAGCACCATCTCCTGGTTAAACTGGAAAACATATTGCGAGTTTTCTTTCATTCTCAAAGACATAAGACACTGAATGAGTGGATTACTCAGGTGATTTGTGGTAGAAAAAAAAAACAGGGCAATTATCTAAAGTCTTAGACTATAGCAAACAAGGCTAACTTTAATCAAGAGGAAGATGAGCCCCTTCATCTTAAGGCCAACTTGGGTTTAATTTTGAACCTAGACACAAGGCTAGGCAGCAGTTTTAATATGGTTAAAAATTGAGTTTGGGCATATAGGACTAAAATATCAATATAACATTCCAGAAATGGACTATCCTAGGTATTATTCTCAACCTTTGCTGTGCATAGTTCACCTGGAAGCTTTTAAATACTTAGGCCTCCTCTCAGACTCACTGAATCAGTGTCTCTTAAAAAAATTTTCATCCTGGGTGATGAAGTAGATGGTCAAGGTTGAGAGGCCCTGGTCTAGGTTAATAGGGCTGTGCTCTGTATGCATCTTGTGACCCTCTAAGAGGCAGGTTCTAAGGGAACTGGGGCTATTTGCTCTTCTACAGAGGTCCTAAAGGAAGCAGTTTTCATAGTCACAAAAGACTGTTGGGATTAGCCCATAGGAATAGGACCTAGGATAAAGATGACAGGAATGCAGTCTTTTAATATAGATTCCATTCCAATCTTAAGATTTTCTTTATGAAAATTGTCTAACAGACAGCAATCAAAGTGCTAAAAGTTTAGTATTGGGAGCTAATTTCACCATTTTATATGTTTTGTCTCATATAAAGTCACTTTTATCCTGGGTTATATGACTGAGTATACTTGCCTATGTTGGCAAATAGAGTATGCTAATGTATGCCACACTGAATTTTTCACTCGAAAATGTGTATATGGCTAGCTCTTGTAGATTAAAATGCTTTTCTTTTTATATTCAAGCAGAACCAGGACCGAAAGCACAGAACATATGTTTATGTTCTTACTGTCACTGAAATATTAGAAGACTGGGAAGATTCTGTTAATATAGGTAAATTCCCCTTCCTTTTGCTATCTGAATTCTCTTAATTCAAATACTATATATGTGTATTCAGTTTTCATCTTAAATTATTTTGGGTTACTTTTTAGAGAAGATCAATATACATCTCCAAATTTGAATTATCTTAAAATTGTTCCCCAATATATTGTTGTCTAAGCCATTTCCCAAAAAATGGTCATTATTTGTGGAGACAGTTGAGGGGGCATTGTTAATAATGTATAGCTTTTTAAAATTGACCTCATTATTTTTTATTTTTAGTAACCAATTTCATACTGTTTTTTAGGAAGAAAGAGAGAGTGGTTTAAAGTAGAAGATGCCATCAAAGTTCTCCAGTGTCATAAGCCTGTACATGCGGAATACCTGGAAAAACTAAAGTTGGGTTGTTCTCCAACCAATGGAAATTCCACAGTCCCTTCCCTTGCAGATAGTAACACCCTGTTTGTAACTGCTGCACAGACCTCTGGGCTGCCATCTAGTGTAAGATAGAGAGAATTGGAAGGACCTCTTCCACCATGTGCAGTCTCGTGGGCAGAGGCTTTATTATCCTTGGCAAACATCTGAATGACGCTTGCAAACTGTCTGAATTTGCCATGCAGGATTTTCAAACAATCTGCATGTTTTTCAGATGCTTTCAAATCTTCTTAAAAAAAAAAGTGTAAAATATTTTAATAAGCCAAAGCCATGTGGAATTTTTTTTAGATGCCTTAACTGTGCCCCCAGCCCACCCACCTTATTATTTTGGTTGGCATTTTCACAACATTTTTTTTTTTCAGTTTTTTGTCCATTTGATGTCAGTCTGTGGTTTTTGTCAGATCAGCTTATTCATGGGTATATTTTCCCCCTAAATTGTTTTCTCATTCACAGTATTAACATATTCAACAAATCCTTCTGTTTTGGGAATTTACGACAGTAATTCTTGATATTAAAGCAGTCCATCAACCCAAAAACTTGTTTCATAGGATCACAATTTTGATTCATAGATTCCAGATTTGGACTATTTCTATATGGCCCTATTTTCAGGAATTTGTCAACTTCTTTGTCTCAGTTTTCACAACCGGTATTATGTTCCTAACTACCTGATATGGCCAATTCCCCTAAAACTCAATAGTCCTTTAAGACAAAGTTTAACTCTGTAGAGCTGGTGATTGTTAGGCAGGTACCGTAAGCAAAATGCGTGTAGTACATAACATCACGAAAACTGTATTCATGGAATTTGAGTTAGCATGCTCCATTGCCAAGTCCCTTCATCCATAATCTCTCTTTACACAGAATACATGAGAACCATATTTCCCTCAATGTAAATTGCTTTTAAAAACATATTTCCAGTTTTTTAATTTAGTGACATCTCTTCAGTTAAACTTGCTGGTTACCACCTTAAATGCCAGTCACTGCTGACTGCATCACAATTGAGTGAAATGGCCTTCTTGTTCAGCTGTTACAGACCTAGATTGTTAAGGCACCTTAGAACATCTCATCTTTTACAGCTGGTTAGTAGGTACTGTTTATCATATAACTAAATATTGGGGCACTGGAACATACCTGAATTAAGAATTACTTTGTCTTACACTTGTCTTTATATTCACTTAAATCCAAGAATCCCATCTAAAACACATAAATACCTTGTCTGAAACACCTGTACTTCCCTGACCAAGTCAGAAATGAGGTGGGGCAAGTGAAAGATGATTCCATATGTAGACATTAGTTAGCTTCTTGTAAATAATTGTAACTGGTGGAATATAAAGTAGAAAATAAGCATAGTTATACATTTGTTTTATAAATTTTTAACCTTTAAAAATATAATTGCTGCTAAAAATAGAGTGCTGTTACACTTAAGGAAAATTGGTGCCACTGTTTTGAAAATGAGATCTTGTGCCATAAATGCAGCTGAACTAAATATAAATATTAGTTCACAAATTAATGCTGTCAAAGCAATGAGTGAAGTAGAAAAACTTTTAACCAATGATATTTCATTCTAAACTATGTAGTGTGATCAAACATGATCATCCAGAATTTTTATATTTTTCTTTGTACAGAGGTTATGTATTCTGGGTGTTTTTTTAAAAGGAAACATTTTAAATCCCACCGATTGACACTTTATATCAATCTTCAATGGACTAAGTTTTTTTCTCAGTGATCTCTGAAGTTTCTTTAAATTATATACTTAACACAGCAGAGAAACTGGATTGTTTTTGTATATAAGACTGTGTCCACCTGAAATGTTGTCAGAAGTACTGGGCGTGGGGGGGAGGGCTGGGTATCCTGTATATGATATTATTAGAAGTAATAATGCATGAACTTATTTTATAAACCCTTGGACTATGTATTTGACATGTAAAATATGTACAGTATTAATGTCAGCCATTTCTTAAAAGTGAGCCTATAAATATTGTTGTATAATTTTCTTTGGTCAGAAACATTTGGACTAAGTAGTGCCACTGGGTCGGGTTTTCTTCAGTGCCATTTAGCAAACCACCTGTCTTTACTATGCAACTAGCAAAAATTTGTATAATGCATCAGAATATTTCAGTCATCACACTTTAAATTTCACATGAAGGGTTCTTCACTATTCTTTTGGAACCCAGCCTAGCAAAATTAGAGTAAAGGCCCTAAGGAGATTTATTTCTGTTAAGAGAAAAAAGCCTACATTTGCAGACTCAACAGTTGAATCTACTATAGATAACAAATAGTGTCTACTATCTCAACTCTTCAAAGTTTACAGTGTCGGGACTGTCATTTGTGCTTTCTGTGGGGTAGTTGGATAAAATTGGGCAGCTAAAATTTTCAGTTCCGTGTGGCTCCTAAATTTTAAAAAGTTTGTAAATTGATTCACAGACACGAAGTAGCAGCTATCTTGCATGTTTGTTGTTGGGTTTTTGTTCGTTCGTGTGTTTTTTTGTAAACCGGTGAAATTTTCCAACCAGGCACATGCCATTCAATTTTCTGTTGATCACACAGTTGTATAAAGCAGCAAAACTGAAGGGGGAATGATTGTTGTATACACTTTAAATTGCTTTGCATGGTCTCATTTGAGATAATTGGTGTAAGAATCTTGACTTTTTTTATATTTGGAAACATCAAATAAAAATGGGAATGAATTTTTTTTTTAACATACCTTAACACTGTCCAAGTGAAAACTTGTCTGGCATTCCACAGTAACAACTTTACTGTTTTCCCATGGGTGGCCATATAATTATCTCTTAGTAGTAGTTCACTTATACACTTCCCTTTTATGATCCTTACTAGTGGAACTGAGTTAAAAGGAACAGCTCACCAGTAACGTGTTGCCATTACTCTCCTAATGTATGTTTTCCATCTTATTGGACACCAGTCATGCCACTGTGCTTATTTATGGCTAGTCCCCTTTCCTAATGGGGTTTGTGTTATAATTATTTTAACAATTTTCAAGGGCTCTTGGCTTATTCTATGAGTACTTTGCTGTAATATGTTGCAGACACTTTCTACACTACCATCACATTATTATTTTTTTAATATTTATTTATTTTGGTTGCACTGGGTCTTAGTTGCGGTACTCAGTGTCTTCGTTGCCACCTGCAGGATCTTTAGTTGATGGATGCGGGCCCTAGTTCCCTGACCAGGCATCAAACCCGGGCATTGGGAGTGTGGAGGCTTAACCACTGGACCACCTGGGAAGCCCGCATATTAGTTATTACAGCTCTGTTTTAAAAGGGTGACTGGTGAGGCCATTATATTTACCCAAAATATTATTTACCTAAGATGAGCTTTAAAATCCTCACATAAAAGTTCTACTCAAATCTCATTTGGTTTTTGATTAGGATTGTTAAATTGGAGGAAAAGAGAAAGCTTGGCATTTTCTAATGTCTTCACGTTGGAATACAAGAATTCTCTACATGTCTCTTACACAGACTAAACACTAGTTGAGTTTATTAAAGTATAATTTGTAATGGATTTGTGACAGCTGGAACGTTGCTGTGTAGCTGATTGTCTCAAATGAAGTTTCCATCCAATACCTTGTTTCATAAATTCTTAATGCAACTGTTTACCATTAGCTGCACAGTAGTCAGCATCTGCTTTATGCCCAGCATTAGAGCTACAGAACAGAGCAAGTTTGTACCCTCAAGGAGCTTACATTCTAGTGAAGTAGAGTGATAATTAAAGTTATTTATACATCAGAAAATGTCTTTCAAGGTGTTAGATCTATTTTTTAAGACATATAGGTACCATCTTCAAAAGCAAAATTTTATATAAAAATGTGATCCCCATCAAATACTTCTATACATACATTTTATATGGAACAAAGGTTGAAAAGTGATCTCATCCCTGGTGCTACTTTCCTTATTTTTAATACCTTCCTGACCAGTGCCATTGGCTAAATTCTAGCAATAAGATGAGAAGGCTAAGGGCCATCTTGGCATTGCGTATGTCAAAGACCCTAATTTACTCTGAAACTAGCTTTTTTTTTTTTTTTTTTAAATAAATTTATTTTTGGCTGCGTTGGGTCTGCATTCCCATGCGCGGGCTTTCTCTAGTTGCGGCAGGCAGAAGCTACTCTTAATTGCAGTGCACGGGCTTCTCACTGCCGTGGCTTCACTTGTTGTGAGCACAGACTCTAGGCGCGTGGGCTTAGCTGCTCCGCTGCATGTGGGATCTTCCCGGACCAGGGGTCGAGCACAGACTCTAGGCGCATGGGCTTAGCTGCTCCGCTGCATGTGGGATCTTCCCGGACCAGGGGTTGAACCTGTGTCCGCTGAGTTGGCAGGCGGATTCTTAACCACTGAGCCACCAGGGAAGTCCCCAGAAGCTAGTCTTAAAACTCCTCTACTGTGATGCGATTTCAACTAATTATGATCCCAAAAGTTACTCTTCCCAATATGTGGAACACTATCCTCTGGACATCCCATTTCCTGGTTCTAATTAAACACCAGTGCCAGACATTATAATAGTACTGTAATTCTAAACTGCTTTTCTCAATTTTTACTCAAATTCATTCCTTAATCAAATTAGTGAAATAAAAAATACTTGGCCATTACTGTGTATCAAGAAATAAATACCTTTTAATCAAGTTACTACACTAGGAATCTAATCTCCAGGAATGTGGACACAGATGTACCTACCAAGATAAGGCAACCAAAGTGGTGAGACATGGAAATAAAATGCCCAGGCCCAAAGGGGTAATGGTTAACTAGTAATATATCCATATAATGGAATATTATACAGACATAAAAATGGCATTCAGGTTAAGGATGCAGAGTAAACTGGTATGGCCTTTTTGAGAGCAACTGAGTAGTAGTAGTAACTATCAAAATTTTAAATGCATATAACCCTTTCACCAATTCCACTTCTGGAATCTAGTCAACAAAAATACTTCAACAAGTTGCAAAATCAAAATATGGTCAAAGATGTGTATTATTTATAAAACTGGCATCAATTTAAATGTACAAACCGGGGGGTTAAATTATGGTCATCTACTTGATAGACACTATACAGCTACCAAAGAAATGCGCTGCCACAGGTGGAGGTCCCTGCATGCCGAGAGGTGCAGCCAAAAAAAAAAAATCCTATATAGTTTTTAAGTGAATGTTCTGAGAAATTTTCAATGTGAAAATGTTCAATAATCTCAAATGAAAAAACTGGGTTTTATAAGTGCCCAATCTGTGTATAACTTATCAAAATATATATGTATTACTATCAAAGCAGAAAAAGGAAATCTGCACCACAAATCTTTTCCGTTATTGGAGTAACAGTCACGTATCACTTTTTAAAACGGGGAGGAGACACACATCTCCATCGGTTCTAACACAAGAGCAGTGGAATGATCAATCACTGCCAAGGAGGTAGGGGTTAACTCAGCCTACAGACCAAATGGAGTCCCCAGCCCGTTTTTTGTATAGTCCACAAACTTGGAATGTTTTTTACATTTCTAGTGTTTGGAAAAAAAATACCTTGTGACATGTGAAAATTAAAGTTTTGTTAGAGAAGAGCACAGCATGCCCATTTGTTTAAAATTGTCTATGGATGCTTTCTCACCACACTGGCAGAGTTCAGTAATTGAGACAGACTCATGGCCTGCAGAGCCCGAAATATTTACCGTTTTAGAATGAAAAAACACGGATTACAAGAATTTGGCCTTACTCCTTTGGTTACTTACAGTCCTAATGCTTCCTGCCAAAACATAAGGAAAACAGCACCAAGTTCAAATTTAGTGTAACCAACATATCGTGTCTAACCTGCTTTTGACAGGTCTGAGTAAGTCTTCTTGAGTCATCTACTGTTGAACCTAAGCCAGAATACTTTGTAAACTTGCTAGGTTATAATGAAACAAGAGTTACTGGGATTTACTAATCTAGATCATGAACTATTTCAAAAGGAGTCACACGGTGGGTGAATATGGATCAGGAATATGTAAAATGGAAATGTGCTAGTTATTCCACATGATAGGAACCTGAGTTATCAAATCTTTCATAATTTCTAAAGCTTTTTTTGTCCCATAGGTAAAAATGCTTAGCAGAGCAATGTTAAATCTCCTTAATGAGAACCATAAGATGTATTTCTACGAGATCATGGGATTTCAGTTGTTGCTCTGCTACGAGACAAGGAAGGTCTAAATATTCAGACAATTACCATATGCTTCTCCAACCAATCAGAAACAACTACATCAAGTCCACAGCGGCTCAGCTTGGTTAGCAAGTCTGCATTCATACGCTTTCGAAATGCTACGCCAACTGGCACATATGAAATGAGATCAGCTAAAGGGTAGCAAAGATGAAATTGCAGGGAGAAGGGAGGACCCAGACTCTTCATGTTGAGTTCCATACTTAACAGGAAAAACTTTAGTCCAACTCCCAGTTTTGCAGCCAGTGGGAACTTGTCCAATTTGTAACATAAAGCTGTAGCAAAGCCAACTTTTGGAACAAATCCTCCCAATTTCCAACCTCAATGATAAAAATGGAAATTAACTCGGGGGGTGGGGGAATTGGTTAAGGAAACAAAGTATCACCAGTCTGGATGGTGGAGTACAGATTTTTATTCTTAATATTTCAAGTTATTACAGTCAACATATTTTGCTTTTGTGATCAAGTCATTTAAAAATAAACCCCTGATATTTCTTAAACTAAGCAGCATGCTAAATAGCTCAATGAAATGTTGCCCCCAGCCCCAAAATACATTATTCCAATGAAATATTACATTTTTTAAATAGACTGTTGAATTAGCTGCCCTATAATCATGGCATTTTTTTTTTGCCACCTTTTGTAGGTAAGGCTGTATTTTTAAACCTTTGCTACTGCAATTAACAAAAAGTTGATGTGGCTAGAGTAAGTAGCCAAAAGATTCCTGAACCATCAAATAGAAAAATAAAGCCGATTCCTATCATTCCCATGATACCATTTAGTTCCATTTAGCTAAAATTGTGTTTATGTCTTAAAGGATACCATATTTCCCTGCCACACTCTCCTTTAATAGTGCTAAACCATAGCACCTATGGCTTTTGTGTATTGATTTTTAAATGCTCTGAAACTGTATTAAAAGTGTGTTCTTGGTGTAGAACAGGATTTAAGTTCTACATAATTTCAAATCTGAGATCTCATTCAGACAGCCTCTGAGAGGACCAAGACTAACTAGTGTGGAAGCAAATCACAGCAAAGGAGACAACAAAATTTAAAAATCACATGAAAAACAAAGCTCCTATTAATAACACCTCAGGATTTCAGAAAAGCTTCTGAATGGGCAGAGTTGACTTTCAAGAAGCACTTATCAATATATTCAGATTCTTTTCCTCTCCCAGGGCTTTGCACATGCTGTTCCCCAGCCTGGAGGTGCTGAATCCAGAAAAGCGACCCCTCCCAAGTGCTTACTTCACTTCTCCATCAGAGTGGAAACTGCTCTTTGTCCATGCCCCCCTCCCCCATTAGATTAGAAGGTCCACAAAGGAACGTCCCATGCCAGTCTCATACACCTAATCGTCCCCAACAAGTAGTACAGTGTTGGGCACATATTAGGCACTTTTACTTGATGAATAACTGTGTCCATAAGCTTAGTAGTTACAAAGTCAAAGGCTTACAAGCGAAAAGAACTACATAAAGGAGCAGGTGGGCTGGGAGAGGACTCTAACCAGCTGGAGAGTCACTGAATTAAGAATGACAAGCTCTTCTTAGGATGGCTGCCACTCAGCTCCTCCCAGAAGGTACCCTACATAAGGCAGGTCATGTCTGCTGCTGCCAGAACTTCAGATCATTCAAGTTATCAGAATTCTAGATTTTCATGTGAGTCTCCTGATTTTTTTAAATGTTGGCACTGAATTCAAAATGTTTTAACCAACCACACTGTGTGGGCCAAGGAAAATAGGCCCCAAAGCCAGATGTAGCTGCCAGTTTTCGAACTCTTATCTTGGACTCTTCCAGAGCCCCTTAAATCCTAAAAAAAGCTCAACACACTGGTTCTTGTTTCATCCCACTGGTTGAGAAAGGAAGTATTACCAAAACAATGGGGACTCTTATCAAAATTACAAAGGAAAAAACCATGATGCCATGAAATTAGGAATTCATGTATTTGAAATGAAAACTGAATTATTTCATTTCTGTGTATCTATAACTCAAAAACTCAGTAGATATCAGAGGCCTATTTTAGATACATTTTTGTAGAGCAACAGATTTAAATCTGGAATTTTATAACTTACAAATCACTATGTAATACTAGCTATCATCATGAGCAGTGCCATCTGCAATAAATAAAGCTGATCTCTATTTAACTGCTTGAAGTGTTCACTCATTTTGGCCCCAGAATGAGATTCAGTTTCCTTAGTGGCAAGACAACTTCTAAACAGCTCAAGAATTGTTATAAATGACAACTGCTGTTAAGTCTTTAAATTTACGATATTAGGGTTATGAACAATTTCATTCTGAATTAAACTAGCATTTGTTTCCAAGCAATGCATTTATTTGGAAGGATACCAGTTACCAGTCATCAAAAACTTTTGTATGTTGAAAATGTAATTTTAATAGATAATTCTTCATCTTACATAGGAGCACAATAAAATACACCACATTCTGAAAAAACTCCAGAAGTTACGAGAATAAGAGGGGGGGGGAAATTCATATGGGCTACAATATCCATTACCTTAAACTGCAAGAGACAAAGGTTCCAACCCACAGGTTAACATTTACATACTTATGACTGACTACATTTATGTCTTAAAAATAACAAGAATCAGGAATTAGATATGGAAGGGTGGGAAAGAACAGTTTTGTGGGGGAGGAACTCTGTCAATGCAGAAAAAAGAGTTGATTATCAAATTAAAGAAAAGGAGCTCCCATAGCAAATATTAGAGGGATGACAGTAAGAATCATTAATTGAGGATATGATGCCCTCTAAGGGAGAAACCTTTCTGATGACACTTATGCAAGCTGACTGCTTGAGATTTGCTCAGCAGGTCTGTAAGAAAGACTCATAAATGGCCTGAGCAAACCCCAAGTGATTATCAGATTGGTGTTTCCTAATAACACACACCAGTGGTCACACATGAAGTTCTGAGACAAGAATTAAGAGCAAGGTCATAATGCAAATGCCAGACACAAATGTGGCACATGTGAAAGTCCCACATAAAGCCAGTCACGAGTGTGGCTGTGCTGTGACTCTCCTCTACAGTAATTTTCAAACATTGTGGCAAGACACCAATGATCATCTAACTAATCAGACAACACAAACACATTTATTTCAAATTTCTAGGAGGTAAAAAATGTCACATACTGATGCTTTAGGCATGCTCAGGGCCAGCTTATAAATACTCCATTCAGTGATATATCTTAACACAAATTTTGCATTAGTGAAAAGAAACTGGCAAAATCTACCTCTCGCCATTCAATTTGTCAGACGTTGAAGACCAAAAGAGAATGTTCCATCAGTTTTAATTTTTAAATACGATTGTCACATTGGGAAAAATGAAATAAACACAGTAAAATAAACTGTACAAAGGCAAAGTAGAATAACAAAAAATATTTTACTAAAACATAAGATTTACAGAAGTTTCCAGACAAGCCATACAAAATGGTCACAAGCTTTTTCTTGAAGGGAGGATTCTACACTTGACAGCAAAGTCACAATGTTATTAGTGAGGGCTGTGATGTTTGTTTAATGTTCCCATTTTGGTTCAAACAATCAAGCTTGTCCATCTACAGTGTCTAAATAAAGTTAGACTTGGCTAGAGAGCATATTCTAAAGAACTGGTTAGCTGCTTTTAACCAATGCAATTAGATCACCATAAAAAGGGGGAAAGGAGCCCATAAAATTAAAATAAAACTACCTTCCCCCCACCACCAAAAAAAAATAATAATAAAGAAAAACACCCACACCCCTGCAGCTAACCCTGACAACTACCTTCATTCACAGTGCTTTATACTCAAACCATGATGGGGAAATGAATAAAAGCAGAGAAGGGCCACTGCTTTTAAACGTTTCGCAACAATCCAGATGACACTTCTAGCCTCTGCTCATGCTTTACAACAGTGAATCAGGACAAGACATAGATTTGCTAATGTGCATTTAATCACCAAAGGACTGAAGATGTCTGGGCTTTTATTCTGTAATGTTTCTAAGACTGTGTCCATTAAATGCAAACAAAAAAGGAAGAAGTCTTGGCAGAACAGGAGAAGTGATGCACACTTGATGATCGGATCGATTTAAATATTATTCATGGCATATAGCCTAGTCCATGCTCTAGCTGTAGACAAAAACAAACACGCAATTATTACTTTACTTACTTCAATATGTTCCTTTCCAAACTCTATAAAAAGTAAGCAAACGGTATTAATTTAATTATGGAAACAGCATGCTGTAATCCCTTAAATTCATGCCATTTTCTATAAGCTGGATCAGGGCAGAAAGATTGTCTATATGTCTAATTACCAAAACACTACAATAGAATTTTAAAGTTCTACAAAATTCAACAGGATGAAAAGAGCTGTCTTCTTTTGTCTTCTTCATTTCTAGACATATAATATTCCTCATTAATTATGTTAAAATCTGTAGCAAACTCCCTAACTATAAACTGACACATAGTTTAGTTTAATCAAACAGATTCCAAAAACAGCTCAAAGAAGCTTAAAGGTCTTCCATTATCTTTAAGTATTGCTAGATGAATGGCAGGCACTCAGGTATTTGTTAAGTCATGTGTAGTTATGCAAGAGTCCAAGATCTCCCAATTACAGGTCCTCTTTAAATTTGGGAGTCATGTAGCAGGCTATAAGATGGCGTTTGAACATCTTTTGTTAAGAGGTTATTTACATACTGTAAGAAAGATCTGATTTTTTTCCTTTTAATGTATTTTTTCTTCTTCTTGTTAAGACTCTAAACGATGTTTTTAAAACGGTGGTACAGGGGAATTCCCTGGCGGTCTCGTGGTTAGGACTCGGTGCTCTCACTGCCCAGGAAATCTTAGGCCCAGGAACTAAGATCTGGCAAGCTGAGCACAGTGCAGCCCCCGCCCACCCCATCCCCCCCAAAAAAGGTACAGGTTGTTTTTTAAAGTGGAAGTGGTGTGAAGGAGAATGAATATTAAATACCTGTTTCTATGGCTTGGGCTTCATTGGTCTTCCACTGCTCCGCTACATCATTTGCTAATGGATCATCTGGATTGGGAGCACTTAACAAAGCCTGGATCGATAGCAGAACTGTGCGGATCTGCAGTGCTGGGGACCACTTATCTATGAAGGTAACAGGCCCAGAATGACCAAGCATGAAAAAAACAGCCACAGAACTGCTGCATTTCCCTCCTACAGAGTTCTGTGGTCTTTATATTATATAAGGTAAGATTACAATATTCAGATTATCAAAAGGGAATGCTTAAGAGAAAAAGGAGAAATCTTAATAGCATATAATGATAAAGATAACACTTACCTTTCAAAATATCTAAACATATTCTTCCCAACTTGTCTACATTAGGATGATAAATTTTGGTCATGAAACGTACTTTAGGGGCTGCCATTGGGTATTCTTCTGGAAGGAATAGTTCAAGTTTAAAAGTCCCTCCCTCAAAGGGGGAATCCTGAGGGCCAGCAATGACCACATGAAAATAACGGGCGTTGCTCTCATCTGGTTCTGCTTTAATGCCGGGAACTGGCTCTGCCAGCAAACGCTGGGTTTCCTACAACAGAAAAACATAACACATTTGTGAAACAAATATCATTTTGCTAAACACCAAAATAAAAGTTAGAAAATTTATCTCTTGGAATTGGACATAAAAGAACCTCTCCAATCCCCCAAATGGTTTTTATTTAGCTTAATAAAATACAAAGTTCAAAGGAAAAAACATAAATAATCACAATCAGCTGAAAGCAACTGCAAGCAAATACTGATATCATATACAATTCCAGCTACAAATGTCTACAAATATGTTGAGAATAAAATTAGACTAATGAAACTAATCTTATACTCAAGGGAAAGAGAAAAAAAAAAAAACACTAGAATTACTACATAGGTAAGGTAACTTGCTCTGTTTAAACTTTACCAAAACCAAGCTGTTTAAAAAGTAAAATTAGTTTTTAAAGCCATTGAAAATCTCCCCTCTGAAAAATATAATGGAACAAAATAAGTACAAGTGCCTAGGCACTTAAACAGGACTAGAGAAATATACACAACCACGCTGATTAGTCTCTAAAATTGACAACAACTCAAATGGACCCTTCCTGCTCCCTCAGCAATCATATCATTAGTTCTCTTTTCCATCTTTCTCCCTCTCTCCTAAATAACTAATATCCTTCCTCTTCTCTGTTCAAACCTCCAATATCTCCATCCACATCCTCACTTTTGGCTGATAACTCTGCTTTGTATTTCACGAGAAAATAGAAACCTCCTTAAGTTCCCACTGTAGCATTTGTATACCAACCCGCATGTGTGTGCCCATGTGCTCTGAGCCTTTTCTCCTGTTACTAAGGATGAAATGGCTGTCACTCTGGCTAAGACCAACCTCACCTCTAGATCTTATCTCCTTCTCACCTACTCATGGACATTGCTCTAGCATCACTTTCCTCTCTAGAATCATCAGTTTCCCCTCTTTATTGGATCTTTCCCCAGACTGTACAAACTTTCTGTAATTTCTCCCCCCAAAAAGGAGAAAATGACCGTGACCTGACTCTCCCCCACCAGCTACTGCCCCATTGCTTTGCTCCTCTTTCAAAGTTATCTATACTTGCATGTCTCCAATTTCTCTCCTCCTCTCCTATCTTGAACACAACTCTCCAATCAGGCTCTAGCCACCAACCTGCTTGGTGAGGTCATCAATGATTCCCACATGGTAAAATCAAATGGCTAACACTTAATCTTCATCTTAATTGACTTAAACACAACGTCTTACCCAGCTGGTCTGCCCTCTCCTTGGTCTGCAAGGCTTCATCCAGCTTCTTGCAGCCACACTCTCCTGGCTCTCTTCCTACTTGTATGGCAGCAGCTCCTTGCAGTTTCTTCCCACCTCCCCAATACTCCAATATTGAAGTGTGCCAGGGCTCTGTCCTAGTCTTCTACTCTGCCTACACACTTCCATAGTTATCTCATCCAGCCCAATGAATTTAAATACTCAATCCACTCCATATATGCTGAAGCCCCAAAAGCATATCCTGCACAGGTATCTCCCTGAATCACGCCTCTTCTATCCATAACTGTCTGCTCGACAGCTGTTCTTAAATGTCTAATATGCATCCCAAATTTAGCATGACCTTTCCCCACCCTCAACCTGCTCCTCCTCAAAGCCTTCCTCGTGTCAGTTAACCAGAAATCCATCCTTCCAACTGATCCACCTTTTCCTTCATACCCCACCCATCTAACCTGATAAGCAAATTTTGTTGGCTTGAACTTCAAAATCTACCCGGAATTGGACAGAAGTCTCATCACTCCACTGCTACACTTCTGATCCAAGCCACCACCAGCTCTCACCTGGCAGACTGCAACAGCCAACTAACTTGTTCTACCTGCTTCTGACCCTCAACCCCCATCTGTATTCCACAGAACTTTTAAAAATCAAAGTCCTTATAATGCCCCCCAAAAGAAGCTTTACATGATCCCCTCATTCCACCTATCTCTTAGCCATCTTCAGCTATGCTTCTGCCACCCTATCCCCCCTCCTCATCTGCTTTGTTCCAGCTAGACTAGCTTCTTTGTAGTTCTTCAACCTGCGAGGCATACTCCTCCCTCAGGTGCTTTGTGCTCTCTTTTCTTCCCCCAACTTTCTATAGAGCTCACCCACCCAGTTTCCAAGATCTCCATTCAAATGTGTTTTCTCAGTGAAGCCTCCATAATTGAATCTGCAAACCCCACTCCACCCTATCCCACACCCTCCCCCCTCTATCCCTGCTCCCCCCACACCAACTTTATCTCCAGGGCCTCCGAACATATTACATCTCACTTGTTTTGTTTGGCATGTAAGTAACACAGAAGGGGAGATTTGTGTTTATTTATTGCTATATCCTCAGCATTTGGAACAGTGCCTGGCACCATAGATGTTCAGTAAATATCTTACTGATTTATGAATCTATCAAATGTTACAAAGAATGAGGAATAAACGATCAGAAATTTCATCTTTAACGTTAATGTTATTCAAAGCAGGATGAGCACATCACAAGAAGAAGAATCCACTCAGGTGTGGGAAGAAATAATCTAATTTATATTTATAAATTATTTAGCCAGAAAAATGTTAATATTCAATATACAAACTGACAATAATAGTACATGTAGTTTTATATATTAGTAATGTATTTTCAACACTTTGAATACGTATGTGTAATCAAAAACATTTAGAACACTGCAGTAGTTAAACTTTTAGGTATGAAAATCAATGAATGAGAATATTGTATTCACACTGCCTTCACTTAAGAAAAATTATACACCTTACACTACTTCACTCTACAGCCTGCAGTGCATATACTAAAAAAAGATTTCTCTGTCAGCACGGTTATATATTGAAATAGTCACAAGATGCATATACAAAATCAAATCCTTTCCAAACATGTGTTAAACTCATTTAAAGTAATGATTTTAGTACTTTAATTCAAGACTAGTTTGTTTTGTTTTGTTTTAATCATGGCAATGCAAGGGCAAATCAAAAACTGAAATGCTATACACTACTTTCAGCAAAATATTCTTTAGATTCAAACAAAGTAAAACATCTTTGGAGCATTAAAAATCTCAAGAGGCAATAAAGAAGCCTCCCATCTTGGGAAGTCCTCCAACATGTAACTAGAACAAAAGAGAAAAAGTAAAGATATCAGGATGAACAGCAGGTGTGAAGGAATGAGAAAAGAAGTGGATGGTAAAATTCCTTGAATTTTGACTCCTCACCTCCATCCTCCTTTGGTTTTACCCCAGGTCTTCATATTTTTAGAAAGCCATAAAGACAGAGATTGGGGAAAAAAAGAGAAAGCTGGGGTCCAGGAGCCCCAAAACACCATTCCCTGGTTACACGAAATAGTAGCTCTATTCAAAGCTATAAAAAGCTTCCAGAAGGGCCTCCAAGATCACATCCCAAAATAGCTTCAAAATCACTCTCTGCAGACATTGTCAGAGGCAGAGAGGGCATTCTCCTCATCTTCAGTTCACCCTCAAAATCAGACAGTCTTTCTAAAGAACGTACATATTAAACATATCATGTGGCCTGAACAAGTATCAGATTTAATCGGAACACATTCTAGAATAAGCTCTTGGGTATGGAAAACTTTTTGAAATAGTTTTTATATGCTCTCAAGTCCTAACGGATTTTGATATAATGAATAGATGCATAATTATTCGACTACACAGCACTGATTTCCCAAACCCACAGCATAAATTACAGGAGGAAAAAAAGTATAAAATCCAAACCAAACGGAACAACTCTCTCCCACAGAAGTTGTCGATTTTTTTCCCTAAAAAGGCAAAAACTGGGTAGGAAATAAAATCCTTCCTGCTATTACTCTCACACATGGTTAACTGTGAAACACGTTCTAGTTTTATCCTATCCTTTGGTAGAAAGACAGTGAAGTATTCTTCAAGTCTACAAATAATGGGTTCAAATTACTAGTGCATTGCTTAACTACAGTTTTGAGCAAGTAATTTACATTGCTCTGAGCCTCAGCTTCCTCATCTATATAGTTAACATTACCTATCATGCAGAGGTGCTATGAAGAGCAAATGAGATAACACTGTAAACGGACTTGGCAAATGAAGTCACATAAGAAGGCCACAGTCACATTATAACCAACTCAAAAAGAATCTAGGGTAAGAACAAAGCACAGTAACAAGTCTCAAGATTTATTAAATAACAGTGTTTGTTTTTAAAGAAAACAATAACCTTTAGTTGCATTTTGTGATCCTATTTGTTTAAAAGCAATCCTGGGACTGAATCCCAGGTAGAACTTAGGTTAGGCCATGCAGAATAGAAAGTAATGTAGACTAGTTTAGAAAATTGGTTATAAAAAGTAGAAAAGGGGCTTCCCTGGTGGCGCAGTGGTTGCGCGTCCGCCTGCCGATGCAGGGGAACCGGGTTCG